>NC_136507.1:67396237-67426237 GCF_053919585.1 Euprymna scolopes
TAAGTAAAAACATGTTTCGAAGTTGCGATTCTTTTCACTGTAAATCAATCCTTAAGAAGATCGAAAACAGGGGGAGATAACTGTATTCTATCGTTTAAGTTGTTTTGTGCAGAATCCAATGACACTATCTTTCAGGTCGGCCATATTGCTTTTTCTCGATCAACTGCACGCTTTTTTTTTTTTTTCGGAAAATCAACTCTAGCACATCTACTTAACAATTTTTCGTATTTTTTGGAATTTATACTAATTTCGATATGACACTAAATCACGTAATAATGTTTGCTCCTGGAATGCCTTTGTTAGAAAATACACGATTGGATTGGATGACACAATACAGTAACTTTGAACCCAATATTTTTATGGCGCTTTGATCTTTTAGCTCAGGTCAAAGTGCTGAGAATCTTAAGGACGACCCCACTGTGTTTGCAGTATTGTGGTGAACAAGATCAAAGTGTAGTATTTGTTCTCCATATGCTACACTTCAATGTCTTATTCTCTCTCAGTGGAGGAGAAATCTTTCACGACTTAAACAATTTTTATTTTTATTCCTTTTCACCACGTTCAAAAACGACCCTGGTTTCTAACTGTCCCATGGAGAGGCATTGCAAATAGGAACTCTAGAAAAGATTAACTTAGATCAACCAAACCAAAAGGTCAAGTGATGAAGATGACCATAGACCCCCCCCATCTTCAATTGTTTTGATTGGCATTGTGCCTAACTTTTTGTTTTCGTGATTTTTTTTGCAAAATGAAAACTACATAACTCAAAGTATAGCCTCTGTTCTCAACAATGTCAGCGCCATTTGACGCCGGATGTTTACTTGTAACTTATCGCACGTACGAACACGGAATTGCCTTAGCATATTATTATATAGATGAAAATAAGACACTTAATAATTTGGGGTGTTTTTATTAGACTGGTTTAATGTTGAGGCGAGATTGAAAACAATTATAGCTCATCTATACCGCTCATAACTATAACAGTCTGTCATATAAACATTAATGAAAATAAAAGTAACTAGACCAGAAAAATAGAATTCGCGTTTGTCGTTAAGTTGCGGTTTTTAACAAGACAAGTTACAGTGCTTCTCGTGGCTGGGGATGGGGCAGTAGCTTCGAGTGGATGTTAAAGTGGTTTCTAGAGGTTTCCGGTTTATTTGGATCAGGGTTTCCTCATCTCCTTTGCGGGTCGACTTCCGCACGGAGGGATGGGTCGCCAGTCGTCATTTCACAGAAACAACCACTAACTGACGTATCCCTTTGTGTGGGTTGAGAGCAGTGCTAGAAATTACTACCTTGTAATATTGCGAGGGCGGGGGATGGTTCCACAATCGTTTTAGAAACCCTCTTAGTTTTAATAATAGTTGCGTTAGTTAAAATGTCGAAATAAATATGGAGTCGCTTTTAGCTGTAACACATTAAAATCCGTTACTGTGATGCGCTTTAATATGGGTGTTTTTGTTTTTAATTCGTTATGCTCTAAACTATGGGAACATGTTTTTTTTTAAACATAAAAGATTATAAACATTGATTCGTATTTATTGGATGAGATGTTGCACCTGTAAACCTCCCTCTGCTAATCTGGAGTGTTACTATACGAGGGGACAAAATGGAGTTCCTCAGTCGTGATAAGACAATACATCTAGAAAAGTAGGACTGTAGAAAAATCAAAGCGGATAAAAGTTGTCTGTTGGCTGTGTAGAACAATCTTCTATTGATGGTACCGCAAACAAAACACCGGCGTAAGTCTGATTGTCAGAGCTGGTGAACTTTTGGACCATCTTGCATGAATCGAGCATCAGTTTTTGAGTTGCATAGGAGATTCAAGGAAGGCAGAGAATATGTGAGGGAGGTTGAGTGGTATGAGAGGAATAAGGAAGTCAGAACACCAGAGTTGATTGGCCAAATAAAGAATTACACGGATAAGGACCGACATATGTCAATAGAGACGATAAGTGTACAGTTCGATGTTAGTGTAGGAACTGTACACACAATTATTCGCAAGGAAGTGAAGGTGCGGAAGATTTACGCGAAGTTTGTTCCAAGGGTGCTCAGGGAAGATCAGCCTGTTTGATCAAGATGGGCATCACGACAGTTCCTAACTCTCTCTATAGTTCAGACTTTTCTACCCGTGACTTTTGGTTATCCCAAAACCTTAGAGGCTGTCATTATGAGACAAGTGAGTAGATAAAAGTTGTTGTGACGAGAAAACTTCCATGGGATCTTTCAGAATTTGTTCGAACGGTACAACAAATGCATTGATACTAAGGTTTCATGTGTGTATGATTAATAAAAGTGCTCGTACGAAAAAGTCTGAAAACTTATCGAAGGCATTTTGTATATATATGTTATATACATACATATATACACATATATATATATATACACACATACGCATATATATATTATATATACATACAACATACATACATATACATAGATACATACACGTTATATAAACATACACGTTATATATTTTTTTATTTTTTTATTACATTTTCACCCCAAACAAGGCACATTGCCACTCTTGTGTAGGGGGCTACTATCAGGGTCAGCAACTACGGAGGCACTATGTAGGGATTTGGGCAGCAAGATGTCGGTTCACGTTGAACTTAAACTTCTGCATGTCAGTACAGTTAGGGAAGCATGATCCTGGAATGGAATTCCAGAGTCTAGCGGTTCTGGGGAAGAAACTACTGGAGTAGAAAGATCTTTTGCATCTAGGGATCTCTACTGTGTGGGGGTGGGATTTAGCTGCCTGTCGGGTTTGTCGATGGTGTCTGCGTCGTGGGAGCACAAGTGTCTGCAGTTCGTCAGAGCATTCACCATTAAAATACTTGTAGAACAAGCAGAGGGATGCAACGTTTCATCGATGGGACAGAGGCTGAAGCTTAGATGCCAGTTCAGGGCCTATCAGATTGGCGACTCTTTTTTTTAACCCTGTCTAGGAGCGAGAGACTAGTAGTAGACGCACCAGCCCAGATGTGACAACAATACTCCATACATGGGCGAATGGTGGCCTTATAGAGATACAGGATACTTTCAGGTGTCAGTAGTTTTCTAGCACGGTAGAGAGAGCCTACCTTTTTTGCAGCGGCCCTGGCAATGTTTTCAATATAATTGTTCCAGCTGATGTTTCCTGTGAACGTTAGGTCAAGCAGTTTGAAGGATGTACTTTCAGACAGGGAGTCACTGGCCATTACTATTGGTGGCAGAGAAGGTTTCTTGTAGGTATTGAAGGAAACCAGTTTGGTTTTGGCAGCATTGAATGTGACCATCCATTTATGTCCCCATTCCACTACAGATTGGAGGTCATCCTCTAGTGTTTTTGCCATTTCTTTAGATATGTGTTCATTTGTTTTCCTGTCCTGCCTGTTATAGAGTGTAGTGTCATCAGCATATATACCCATATCTCAGAGGCAGTTTTGGCGGGGAGGTCATTAATGAATATCATGAACAATAGAGGTCCAAGAATAGACCCCTGAGGCACTCCCGCATTTATATAACACTGTTTAGATGTTCGACCGTCGAGGAAAACCTGGATTTTTCTCTTGTCTAAGAAGGATTCAATTATGCTAAGTATTCTACCAGTGATACCGTATGATTTAATTTTCCTGAGGAGACCCTTGTGCCATACCCTGTCAAAAGCCTTAGATATATCTAGAGCTACCGCTCTGCCCTCCCCCGCTTTGTCCAGTGAATGGTATATATATTCAGAGATTACAGTGAGAATGTCAGCTGTGGATCGGGCTTGTCTAAATCCATATTGTTTGTCAGTCAGAATTTTAGCGTCTGTAAGGTGCCGGACTAGAGCATGGTTAATTATGGTCTCAAATATTGGCGAAAAGTGGGAGGAGGCTAATGGGGCGATGATTTGATGGGTCAGTTCTGTCGCCAGAATTTTTGAATATTGGTACCACAGAAGCAGTTTTCCAACAGCCCGGAAAGCATGATTCATTAAGGCATTTGTTGAAGAGTTTGGAGAGGACTGGAGCTACTTCGGCATCCATATTATATATACCTACATTTTATATATACGAACATTGATATATATATATACTATATATACGTACATTGATATATATATACATACTATATATACGAACACATAAATATATTATATATACGTACATACATATATATATATATTATATATACGTACATACATATATATATATATATATTATATATACGTACATACTTATATATATATATTATATATACGTACATACATATATATATATATATTATATATACGTACATACATATATATATATATATATTATATACGTACATACATATATATATATATTATATATACGTACATACATATATATATATATTATATATACGTACATACATATATATATATATTATATATACGTACATACATATATATATATTATATATACGTACATACATATATATATATTATATATACGTACATACATATATATATATTATATATACGTACATACCTACATATATATATTATATATACGTACATATATATATTATATACACGTACATATATATATATATATATTATATACACGTACAAACATATATATATATTATATATACGTACAAACATACATATATATTATATATACGTACATACATATATATATATTATATATACGTACATACATATATATATATTATATATACGTACATACATATATATATATTATATATACGTACATACATATATATATATTATATATACGTACATACATATATATATATATTATATACGTACATACATATATATATATTATATATACGTACATACATATATATATATTATATATACGTACATACATATATATATATTATATATACGTACATACATATATATATATTATATATACGTACATACATATATATATATTATATATACGTACATACATATATATATATTATATATACGTACATACATATATATATATTATATATACGTACATACATATATATATATTATATATACGTACATACATATATATATATTATATATACGTACATACATATATATATATTATATATACGTACATACATATATATATATTATATATACGTACATACATATATATATATTATATATACGTACATACATATATATATATTATATATACGTACATACATATATATATATTATATATACGTACATACATATATATATTATATATACGTACATACATATATATATTATATATACGTACATACATATATATATATTATATATACGTACATACATATATATATATTATATATACGTACATACATATATATATATTATATATACGTACATACATATATATATTATATATACGTACATACATATATATATATTATATATACGTACATACATATATATATTATATATACGTACATACATATATATATTATATATACGTACATACATATATATATTATATATACGTACATACATATATATATTATATATACGTACATACATATATATATTATATATACGTACATACATATATATATTATATATACGTACATACATATATATATTATATATACGTACATACATATATATATTATATATACGTACATACATATATATATATATATATTATATATACGTACATACATATATATATATATATATTATATATACGTACATACATATATATATATATTATATATACGTACATACATATATATATATATATTATATATACGTACATACATATATATATATATTATATATACGTACATACATATATATATATATTATATATACGTACATACATATATATATATATTATATATACGTACATACATATATATATATATTATATATACGTACATACATATATATATATATTATATATACGTACATACATATATATATATATTATATATACGTACATACATATATATATATTATATATACGTACATACATATATATATATATATTATATACGTACATACATATATATATATTATATATACGTACATACATATATATATATTATATATCCGTACATACATATATATATATTATATATACGTACATACATATATATATATTATATATACGTACATACATATATATATATTATATATACGTACATACATATATATATATTATATATACGTACATACATATATATATATTATATATACGTACATACATATATATATATTATATATACGTACATACATATATATATATTATATATACGTACATACATATATATATATTATATATACGTACATACATATATATATATTATATATACGTACATACATATATATATATTATATATACGTACATACATATATATATATATTATATATACGTACATACATATATATATATATTATATACGTACATACATATATATATATATATTATATACGTACATACATATATATATATATTATATATACGTACATACATATATATATATATTATATATACGTACATACATATATATATATTATATATACGTACATACATATATATATATATATTATATATACGTACATATATATATTATATATATACGTACATACATATATATATATTATATATACGTACATACATATATATATATATTATATATACGTACATACATATATATATATTATATATACGTACATACATATATATATATTATATAAACGTACATACATATATATATATTATATAAACGTACATACATATATATATATATTATATAAACGTACATACATATATATTATATAAACGTACATAAATATATAGTATATAAACGTACATACATATATAGTATATAAACGTACATACATATATAGTATATAAACGTACATACATATATAGTATATAAACGTACATACATATATAGTATATAAACGTACATACATATATAGTATATAAACGTACATACATATATAGTATATAAACGTACATACATATATATTATATAAACCTACATACATATATATTATATATGCGTACATACATACATATCATATATGCGTACATACATACATATCATATATGCGTACATACATAATATAATATATGCGTACATACATACATTTAATATATGCGTACATACATATATATTGTATAAACGTACGTACATATTAAACTCTATCATAAAAAAAAAACTGTTCGTTTGAGTTTGTTTTTTATCGATTCGGAAACGGTTGAGCTGAATTTTTAATTTCACACGGAGGTATTGGATGTGTCTGGAAGTGTTCTTTAGTATGCTTTGTATCGGAATGCGTCTGATAAGTATCGAAAATCGATAATTGAAAAAATTACGTCTATTTCTTTTTCTAGTTAAATATTAACTATTATTTCATCATATTATGTTAAATTTCTATTGTGATACCATCAATAATGAATCTATTACAGTTTAAAGTTTCTCAGTAACTTTATGGCCACTCTGTATAATAATAACGATTTAATATTTGCGTTACCGAGTTTATTTTCAAAATCCATCTAGGTAAAGGTTTCCGAAACGTAATAACATTTTATCTAGTTTTATGTTCGCCTCATTAGTAGATGTTGCATATTTACAAGTAGGAGGGTGCGATATTTTATTATTACTTGTGGCTGTGAGGACACGTGATGTGAAGTGAAATGGTGTCACTTTCTCTTTCCGGTTTCTCTTGAAACGGACAAGATACGTGATATGATATCACAGAGTGGCGGGAGAGGCGATGGAGTTAATATTGACTGAGAATTACTATTTTTTTGTTTGTTTTGTTTTATGCCATATCAACAAGTTTCTGGTTTGACGTTTCTGAATTTTTGAGATGATTGGTTATTCGTATTATTTGGATTCATCGGACTACTGTTCTCATCTTGAGTGTGATTCTCACAACGTTTCGGTCGATGTAACATCCGACCTTCTTCAGATGTATCTTGTCAGACTCGATAATGTTTTTGTCAAACTTGGGAATTTAGACGGAATTTCGAGCGGAACTCTTTATTTACATCACAGGGGTAGCATGCTCTTGTTCCGTCAGCCCTGATTGGATAGAGGCACTAAGTAATTCGCAATTATATTTTTTCGTCGCCCTTAGAGCCACAACTGTCAATTACTTAGGAGCTCTATCCAATCAGGGCTGACGGAACAATAGCATGCTACCCCCGTGATGTAAATAAAGAGTTCCGCTCGAAAATCCGTCCAAACTCTCGAGTTCGACAGAAACTTTCCCGAGTCTGACAAGATACACCTGAAGAAGGTTACATCGACCGAAACGTTGTGAAAAATCACACTCAGGATGAAAACAGTAGTCCGATGAATCCAAATACGAAATTTCTGGTTATCCAGTAATTTTGAAAAAAAAAAAGTTTTTACGCTTTAAGCTTTTTTTATATAAATATTTATTTATGGTGTTTGGCTTGCTTTTTTGTATGGGAAAATTGTTTTTGTTTTTAACCTTGCAGTACATGATTGAGTTTTGCAAGGAAAAAAAAACAATAACATTAATGATTTATGTACTTTAGTTCGGAAATCCAGTATCTTTAGACAGTCTGATCTGGTAGCACTATGGCTAATTGAAAGACATTTACCCTATGCAGTGAGACAGTCCGCGTATTCTAATGCCCCACCGACAGGGTCATGGGAATTAATAAAAATAAAACGTTAAATGCTAGTTCAAATTAGTTAAATATTTTTTAGTTAAATAACCATCAACGGACGCAACGTTGAACTTAGATTGAGAGAGAGGGACTAGAAATCGTCTCAATGGGAAATCTGAATAAAAAAAACAGAAAGCTTATCACGAAGGATTTGCCGTGGGGGATTATCTCCTCGATAAATGCCAGATGGCGTGCGAAACTGAGATTTAGCCATGGCGAGTTAGATTCTATTGATATTTGATAGCTTAATAGAAATAGGGACATCAAAATACACCGCCGTACATGGCAAAAAGTACCCGCAAATTTCGGAAGAAAATAATCAACGTGTATTGAAATAAACATGCACATACTTACACAAACACACACACACATTATATATCTGATCTACCTCTGCATTCCATGTTTAAAAAGGATGTGTCCTCTATAGTATTAGACCTGGCGGAATGGTTAATTGTAGGTATTGACTGTTTCATACCCTCCAACAAGTTTCAGCAAAAACCTAACAGCCAGCCATGGTTCTCTCCAGAATGTGCTGCTGCCATTGCGCACAGAAATCACTTTTTCCACTGTTTCCAACGTAATATTGTATGGAAACTAAAGCCGCTTTCAGGACTGCCAGCAACCATTGTAAGAAAGTAATAAAGAATGCAAGAGAGTTGTATTCTCAATCTGTTAAGTCCAAAGTAGCTGAGCAGCGGCTTGGTTCCCACCAGTTTTGGCAAATAGCAAACAGAATCTTGAGCAGAAGCGTGTGCTCCATCCCAACTATTACCAATGGACCTGAGGTAATCTCATCAGCTTCAGATAAAGCCAAACTCTTTGTCAAGAACTTTGCAGCTAATTCTACCCTTTGCGATCAAGGCCGCCAACCCCCAACATTTCCTCCTGTATCAGAAAACACGCTATGCGACATACGTATATCTATACGTGATGTTGCCAAGCTAATCAAAAACCTTGATTCCAGTAAAGCAACTGGCCCTGACGGTATTCCAATTATAGTACTCAAAAAGCTTCAACCTGAACTAGCGCCCATACTTATTAAACTGTTTAAACGTTGTCTTAAGGAGAATAGTTTCCCGTCTCCCTGGAAAATTTCATCAGTATGCCCTATATTTAAGAATTCAGGTGATCGCTCATCCCCCTCTCAGTACAGGCCAATAAGTCTCTTGTGCGTCATGAGTAAGTTGCTGGAATCTGTGTTAAATACAGAAGTAATCAACCATCTCAACAAAAATAACCTTCTCAAAAATAACCATATTGAGTGTCACTAGACACTCAATATGGTTTCCGTTCTGCTAGATCTACAGCAGATGTGCTTACAGTTATATCGCATAGGTTAGCAAATCTCTCGAGGGTGGCAATATTTCTAGGGCAATTTCTCTTGACATATTTCTCTTGATAGGGTATGGCATAAAGGTTTACTTCATAAGATCGCTAGCTATGGTATAGCTGGAAAAGTCTTCTCAATTATTAAATCATTTCTTTCTGATAGGTTCATAAGAGTAGTAGTTGAGGGGCAAAAATCAGAAGCTCACAGTATAAATGCTGGAGTCCCTCAGGGGCCCATCCTGGGCCCAACTCTTTTCCTGATCTACATTAATGATCTTCCAAAGCACATCCTTACATCATTAGTAGATATTTATGCTGACGACACTACCATTTTTGGTAGCACATCTAAGACAGTAAACGACCAAGTTCTCTCCAATTCTCTCTCCTCTGATCTTGAGCATGTAGTACAATGGGGAAAGTAGTGGCTGGTTACTTTTAATGCATCTAAAACCAAGCTTCTCTCTTTACATCATCAACATTTTGATCCACATCTGGCATCAATTGAAATGAATGGCTCTCGTCTTCAGGAGGCCTCAAGTTTTGACAAGCTTCTTGGCTTGACCATTACTCCTGATCTTAAATGGAACACGTAAATAAAATCTGTTGCCAAAGCCGCTGGAAAATGGTGGGATCTTTCTATCTATCCGGTAAATATCTCACTGCTGATGCAATTCTCTATCTATATAAGAGCCAGGTACGTCCAAGGATGGAATACTGTTGCCACATCTGGGCAGGAGCTGCTAGAAAGGACTTGTCCTGCCTTGATAGAGTTCAAAATAGACTCCGTAGCCTCGTAGGAGATGTCCTTTTCTCCTCCTTGCAACCTCTATCTCACAGAAGAGATGTTGCGAGTTTGTCTCTGATGTATCGTTATTTTCATGGAAAGTGTTCTACTGAGCTTCAATCTATGGTCCCCCCCACGCCAAACTTTCACAAGAAACACTCGTCTAGCTGTAAACACTATCAATAATTCCCCCACTCTTTATCTGTGCCTAAACCTAAACATAGATTCCATGAACAAAGCTTCTTTCTTAGAACTGCACGCCTGTGGAATTGTCTTCCGTTTTCCTGCTTTCCGGCTGACTACAATATGGTTGTGTTCAAGTCTAACGTAAATAAGTTCTTGATGAGTCGTTCCATATAAGTTATCAAATTTACCAAATTTTCATTACTAATGATTACTATATTGTCCAATTTCTACTGTACATTCTTTAACCCTTATCCTTGAGTGGCCTCTTGGCCTTGATAATGTGGTGATGCCTATGTAAAACAAAAGTGTTAAATACTTAATTAATGTTAAATATTAGTCAAACATTCCTAAAAAATTGATGTAAATAAGCATCGATGAACAAAACATTGAAACAAAAATGCAGAAGATTAACATATATTGCTATTGGTAACATTTATTTATTGTATATTAGCGAGGGGTATCCGGCGTTGCCGGGATGTTTGGAGGTGTGTGTGGAAACTCCGGGGGTGGGGGTGGGTTAAAAATGTTTTGGTAGGTAAGGATGAGGATCGAACCCGAACCCTTGAGGCAAAGTTGTAAATTAAAGTGTGAAAAAAAATAAAAATAAAAAGGTGCGACGTTAACCATTGCCCCACCGCGCGATGCTAACGGAAACGCGTTTGAATTTATTTAATTACTTGGATTTGGCAGGTGCTCGTTTTAATGAGTTAATGAGGTCAAGTTTGACTGCTGGATAGTATTTCATTTACTGCGGGAACGCTTCCCAAGATGGTATAGGAAAAAGACTAACTCACATGCGGCGAGCGACAAATGTTGAATATTTATCTTCCCAAAGTCGAGCAAATTAAATAGACAGGCGAGCTTCGTTGTTAACTCTGAGATATTACGATTTATATGTGATATAAAAAGTTTTAAAAAGTTGTGAAGCGACCGACAGCTTCTCTGAAAAAAGCCTTTTGTAGACATACAGAAAAAGCGAACACACATACAAACATACATACATTTTCGCTTTTATACTTATAGGTTTACATTTTCACATCATTTCTTTTGTTTTGTTGGCTATTTTAAAAAATGGTCGAAATTTATTTGAATTTATACCGCTTTACTTACTTTCTCCGTACAAAACAATGGCAACTATATCCTTCGTCATCACATCCGAAAATTACATAACGTATAATTAAAAAGGAAAAATAAAAAAAGCAAATATGGTGTTATGGCTGAACACAAAGATGACTTCCGCTTTCTCATCAACTCCCGGGCAACGCCAGGACTTCATGCTAATACATATGTAAAATGACGATCGATTCCATATCGAATAATATTTGCGCCACCACTTGATTATTTAAGGGGACGGTTCAACAAGAACTTGTTTACATTGAACTTGAATACGACCATGTTGTAGTCAGCTGGAAACTAAGATCAGAGTGTAGTATTCGTTCTGTTGTTAATTAGAGGAGGAGAAGAAACATCTTCTAGACTTACAGAATTTGGTTTTGTCCCAGTTCAGATTTGCGCCTTTGTTGAACTGGATTTTCCCACAGTAAAATATCGACCTTGTATCTAACTTTGTCCTCGCGAAAGACGGGGGTGATGGTGGCTAATAGACAGAAACAATACGACCGGATTTCCGATTCCAGTAGACCATGTCGAATATCGTTGCGCTACCTGCGCTCCCATATATAAAAAAAGAAGATAAGCAAAAGGCAGAATCATATGAATAGAGGTCACTTATTAGTTTTATTTTGCTTTCATAGACAGTCTCCAATAGGATAGTGATTTAGTGTTTCTTGGCTCTCTCTCTTTTTTAAGCAGGTTTATTTAACAGTTGATTTCCTGCTTATTGGAGCCGAAATAACGGACCTTACACCTGAATCGTCCTACTCGTCACATAGTGAACTTTCATTTCTGCCACCCAAGTTTCACCTGCAACTGAGTCGTGAATGTACGATCTGACAATGTATTTCAAGCATTTGCTTTAAAAGACGGTCGTTCATTCATCTTCAACACAAGCTGGAACGTAGAACAGATTCATATTAAAGCGTTCAACGATGTGTAATATAGCGCGGACGCACGTATTTAAATGCATGCGAAATTACGTCACCAGTAGGGAAAAATGAAGAGTTTAAAAAGGAGATCACATTAGAGACGGAAATAACGTTAGAGATCACGTAAGACGGGTGAGTGACGTCCAATAAGACGATCACGTAAGAGACGTCACAACTTTAAGAAATCACGCGTGGCGGGAGAATGAGGAAATAAATGTCGTTGTTGAACGCAAAAGTGAGTTCGAGTTATCCATGGTCTTGTTTTCCTTTGCGACGTAGATTGCATATAATTTGTGGGCCCCATCTATGTAAACGTGAGTGACGCTAGAGATGTCCCAATATATTGGATCCACAACCTATTTCATAGCAATCAGATAATGGGAAAGTTTATATGCATGTAGAATTAAAGTTATCTTGAACATTTCAGCTTTGTAAGGGCTGCCAAATGTTTGCGATTAGTTTTTGTATCTTATTTAAGTCGATGGAAAAGATCAGACTTAATACCTTCCAATCGCACAATCTTATGAGAATCCTAGGACCACATCTCAAACAAGATCGTTCATGATCAGACAGACATCGCGAGCAAGTTCGCCCTCACCTGTCTGTTTAAATGTATGGATGTATGTATGTCTGCCTAAAACTTTCGACATTTCTATGTCGATTTATACGTTTTTTTTTTTTTGCCTTTTTCTTTCACTTTCCAGTTTGAGATGTTTTTTTTTTCTTAGTTACTTCCACTAGCAGGTTTAATGTTAGAAGTCTGGCATAATTTTTTTTTTTTTTTTGTCTTTCCTTAGGCCTCTGGATAATCATTGGAAAAATCTTTTATAGTATCAATCTCACCTGTCTGTTTAAATGTATGTATTATGTATATATGTATGTATTATGTATGTCTGTCTAAAACTTTCGACAGAGGCGACGGATTTTCACGAGATCGATATCGTTCTGAAGCGGCGTCTCGAACGACAAATATTGAAAAATTGGCCCAAACCATAAATTTTGCACCCTCAACCGGGCAGTTTTCTACAAGGAGGGGGTCGATTTTCTTGCGAGCCATTTTTGCAAGTCATCGTATCGGTTGGATTGACTTGGCCTAATTTTAACGTTCCAAACTTCCGGTTGCATTATGAAGTAGCGGTAAGACGTCGGATTTTCTTTCACTTTCTTTTCCGCTTCTGCGTCAGTCACGGGTTCGAGCCTGCCTCATTACTATCACTTAAAAATTTTTTTTTTACTCAACATCCCCCCCCCCCAAACAACAGGGCAACGCCGGGTATGCAGACTAGTAGTAAAATAAAGAGGATGAACACAATGTCGGATGGTGGATAATAATCGCTTTTGCTGTACAGTCGAGCAAACAACTATTTCTCAATATAAAATACATTTTTATGGAAGATGCTCCGACGAACTCCAAGTACTTACGTTTTCTCAATGTAAATACTCCTGACTGACCCGATGAGCAACAAAATCTCACCTCTACACTGTAGAGATATCTAGATGCTGAAAGGCCTTTTACTCGAACTGCTAGATTTTGGAATTCCCTCTCGGGTTCTTGCTTCTCTGACTGTACTGACATGCAGAATTTCAAGTGTAATGTAGATAGACACCTTGATGCCCAACTCCCTACATAGTAACCCTTTCAAATTTTGTCCTTAATAGTATTGCCTTATGCTCAAATGATACTGTGTTTTATTTGCGGTGTAAAAGCAGTAACATTTTTGAAAATTTATTTAAAAAACAAAAATTCCGATACGATTCGCGTAGCAAAGTAGGTTAGCATTCGAGATAATTTACCTATCACGTCGCGCCACCTAATACCAGTCACATACCCTACCCACCTTTGCAAACCATCAGACCGTTACCACTTACTCTAGTTTACTGGATAGTGCTAATGTAGGTGTGTCCGATAGTAAACTAGGCTTAGTAACAGACTATACCGTATGGCTAGAATGATTAACAGTGAAAAAGGAGCTGGCCATAAACGAATAAGAAAATTCTAGTATGCTTCGGAATTTTTTAGATAAGGATTGATAATATGCATTATTTGGATTGGACAAACTACTGCTCTCATCAGAACGATTATAGATTTCGACATTATACACCTGAAGAAGGTCGAAGGCTCCATCGGCTAAAACGTTGTGGAGATAACATTCAAGATTAGAATAGTAGTCGGAAAAATTCGTTAGCTCAACCTAAATTATAATTAATTATCCCGTCTCCCCACGAAAGTAAAATGTGACACAAGGTCGTTTTTAATATTGAGGGAAAAACAGCTCCCCCAAAATGGTACTCTGGAAGTAGGCAAAACATAAAATTGCCTTAGTGTAATGCATTAATGTCGCCTTTGTTTAATTTGTCATTGATTTAAAGGATGAATTTTGTTACTTTTTGATTAAAAGAGTAATTTTGTTACTTTTTGATTAAAAGAGTAATTTTGTTACTTTTTGATTAAAAGAGTAATTTTGTTACTTTTTGATTAAAAGAGTAATTTTGTTACTTTTTGATTAAAAGAGTAATTTTGTTACTTTTTGATTAAAAGAGTAATTTTGTTACTTTTTGATTAAAAGAGTAATTTTGTTACTTTTTGATTAAAAGAGTAATTTTGTTACTTTTTGATTAAAAGGAGTAATTTTGTTACTTTTTGATTAAAAGAGTAATTTTGTTACTTTTTGATTAAAAGAGTAATTTTGTTACTTTTTGATTAAAAGGAGTAATTTTGTTACTTTTTTATTAAAAGAGTAATTTTGTTACTTTTTGATTAAAAGAGTAATTTTGTTACTTTTTTATTAAAAGAGTAATTTTGTTACTTTTTGATTAAAAGCGTAATTTTGTTACTTTTTGATTAAAAGAGTAATTTTGTTACTTTTTGATTAAAAGAGTAATTTTGTTACTTTTTGATTAAAAGAGTAATTTTGTTACTTTTTTATTAAAAGGAGTAACTTTGTTACTTTTTTATTAAAAGGAGTAATTTTGTTACTTTTTTATTAAAAGGAGTAATTTTGTTACTTTTTGATTAAAAGGAGTAATTTTGTTACTTTTTGATTAAAAGAGTAATTTTGTTACTTTTTGATTAAAAGAGTAATTTTGTTACTTTTTGATTAAAAGAGTAATTTTGTTACTTTTTGATTAAAAGAGTAATTTTGTTACTTTTTGATTAAAAGAGTAATTTTGTTACTTTTTGATTAAAAGAGTAATTTTGTTACTTTTTGATTAAAAGAGTAATTTTGTTACTTTTTGATTAAAAGAGTAATTTTGTTACTTTTTGATTAAAAGGAGTAATTTTGTTACTTTTTGATTAAAAGGAGTAATTTTGTTACTTTTTGATTAAAAGGAGTAATTTTGTTACTTTTTGATTAAAAGGAGTAATTTTGTTACTTTTTGATTAAAAGAATTAATTTTGTTACTGTTTAAAAATTGTTACCTTGTTTAATTTGTCATTGATTTAAAGGGTTAATTTTTTTCGTATAAGAATTTAGGACGTAATTCGAGGAATAAATTTGTTTCATTTTTAAAGAAAGTCATAGGAGACTTCATTTTTAATCTTTTCCTTCCCTTTTTTTAATAAAGAATTTTATATAAGAAAAAGTACAATTGCTTTGCATTTCCCTTCATTTTGTTGTGTTAAAGACTGCGTTTTAATTCTTAGGTTAATGCAAAAATAATGTCGTTTTTATATACACATAGTTAAACGTCCAAAAACGACATTATTTTTGCACCAACATAATTATTATTTGTTACGTTAAAAAAAAGTAGTCGTAGCTTCATTTTCTTTTGTAATGTTTTTGAAAATTAATGTTTCGTCTTTTTTTTATATAGTCACACCTTTTTTCTCTTACAACTTTTTGACAAAAAGAAAAAAATGAGCGAATCTCTTAGTAAAATGAAGTCATCCCTCTTAGATCAATGACGAATTATACGGAACTCCCAAAAAATTAAATTACTGTCATAATTCAATGATTTTTTAAATGAATATTAATGCAAACACTGGCAAAGCATACCTTCTCGTCATTTCTGACGGAGAGTACATATACGATACTTAAAAGAGCGAAACCATACGATAATTTTAAGGGTGGAACGATAAAATTGTCGCCTTAGAAAATACCCCAAAATTCCATTTCCATTTAATGAAAACCGGTTTTCTTTGTTTGTTGCAGACTCTCTACTAGTGTACAATCCCAAGAGCGATAGGAGCCTTTTATCATGTTTGAAAGTGACACAGTATTCAACGAGCGAGATCGGATATGTACCGCTGTACAACTCATCTTTTCTACCGATCTAAGTTATCACACCAGTAACATTGCCAGTAGTCGCAAAATGCATCGCTGGATCGCCACGAATAACAAGGACGTGCCTAGGATTATGAAAAAAAAAAGCTTCCGGTTACGGTTATGGTCTTTGGTGTGGTTTCAAGTAAAGGCTACGTCATGCTACCTCACATTTTCGAAGTCGACTTAAAAGTTAACACCAGAGTGTACCTGGATGTGCTGAAGAGTCCGGTGATCCCCTTGTGCAATCAGGTGGCCGCTGGCAGACCCTGGGTGTGGCAGCAGGATTCTGCGCGAGCCCACAAGTTTAAAGAGACCGAGGCTTGGCTTCAGAAGGAGTGCTACGACTATGCACTCTTCTCTCAATGACCCCCTCCTTCCCCGACCTGAAACCGCTGGACTACTTCGTTTGGTCATACGCCGAAAACATCACCAACATGACCTCCCATAACCTGATCGCCGCCAACCGCCGAGTATTCGTCGAACTCTCTCCGGTACTTGTAGAAAAGGCATGCTCCCAGTTCCAGACCACTATCGAGGCGGTGATTGAGACTGTAGGCGGCTACATTGAATAGATATCAGCTCTACTGCATAATCAAATTACCTGAATTGACTTTTTCAGTAAAAGTTTTAAAATAAAGTTGTAGTGTTGTTTTTTTAGGGCAAAATATTTATCGTTCCACCCTGTATAATCCAGCGACTGTTGATGTTTATTCAACACGAAAGCATCATAAGTGGAACGAACCAACGGATAGATCCGGTAACACTTTGGCCATTAAGGCGTCGCAATTCTTTTTTTTTCTTTTGTTTCTTTACTTATTTAAAATGTATTTTCTTTCTTTTTCCAATGACGAATGCGTCTCTTGGTTTGTGTCCCAATGACCTAAAAGCGTCATCGGTTATGCTTAAAGGAAAAGGGGTGTATAATTAATCACACGCTGGACACGTGTGGGAATTCTAAGTGGTGAACTACTTGGGAGACTTTTTTGCTGTGCCACTGAAAAGGATCTGTAAGGAGAGACTCTGACGAGGCCAGTGAACACTCAGCGCTAATAAATAAGAGGACATCGACTTCCTTAGAGTCAGGGTTATTAGCTGTCAAATTCTTGATTTTGCTTTTTGTTAGCGCACAAAACAACCATCACACACGCACACACGTGCAGCAGAGCAACCCAGAAACATATAAACGACACCACTACCAAGCACGTACAAGTTGCCATTTATTTGTCTCCCCACAAAAGCAAAATGTGACACAAGGTAGTTTTTAATGTCGGGGGAAAACCAATCCCCTAAAAAGGGGCACTCTGGAAGTAGGCAAAAATTTAAAAAAAAACTGCCTTAGTATAGAAGGGTTCTCCCTCCATTGACTGAGAACAAATAAACTTAAGTGTAGCATCAGAACAGATACTACCATTTGATCCTGGCCTCTACCAAGTAGTCAATTAATTATGCTCTGTAAATGCGGGACCCTGCAGGACATTCGATGAGTTTTTATGTTTTTTTATGGAAATTGCTCCAGACAAAAACTGAAACCACTTGTTGTAAGGAGTTAAAAAGTATTACTGCAAGGTCAAAACTCATACAACGATAAGTGTGTGATGGATAGATTCCGACTCGGAAAACAGCAATTCTGTCGTATATATATATATATATATATATATATATATATATATATATATATATATATATACGTGCGTTTATGACATATTTGTGTCACGGAACGGCAATAAATTAAACGTATGTTTTATTGCAAAATTAACATATCGTGTGTTGTTATCACTATATCGAATATATTTTCTTAATTGAATGTATGTACGTTGTGATTGTTGTGTAATGGACTGTTGTCCTCAGACCCTTAATGCCTATTTTAGTGGCCCGTGATTTATCTAGGTGTTGGTGCGTGCTTGCGCGTCAGAACATACACTACATACACATAATATATACATGACGACATACCTGCTTCTGCTATTGTTTCTTCTGAGAGGTTCGTCAATCGTCTTCTGGAGAGCTGGGATCTGTTTAAAGGAACACTGCAAGAGAGGGCCCAAGACGATGCGAGATTTGATGTATTTTATTCACTCCCAGGTATTCGTCATAGAAGAAGGGGGTGGTTTACAATCTGTGGCTTGAGGGGTACTTCTGTCCCCATTATGAGCCCCCCCTCTCCCTCAAGGGGAGATCCGTTTTTAGCCAACCTGTCTTCCTCAGTGTCTCCAATCCAACTACCCCTACGCTTGCACAAACCGGGACACATGACATCTGATACGTCACTTCCAGCCCCCGTTCAGGTTCACTCCGGTGCAAACTGACCGGCCACAGAGTTTGACAAAGTTTGACAACTTGTCTGAACATGACGATTCAAATCTCTATTTTCCACTCATCACTAGATAGATATCTAATATATAATAGATAAATAGACAGAAAAAAAGTTAATGCAAGAAAAATTTTCTTTCAACTATTTTAGCAAAATTAAGTTATTTCCCTTTAGACCAATAAGTTAAAATTCCAAATAACCGAGTTTTATATGAAAACACTCAATGATATAGATAAATATAGATAATCCATATATATATATATATATATATATATATATATATATATATATAGAGAGAGAGAGATAGATAGACAATTTACTGCTTCTGTCTGGCTATTCTCTAACAATTTTCTTTGTCAAAAACACCGTTCATCGAATATGAAGAGTAAATGACAAAATAAAAGAAACAAAAACAGAATTAGAGCAAATGCACAGAAGCCATTGGCAAAGCTGCTGCAAATAAGGTAGGAGACTTCCTATCGCGCTAGAAAACTATTCACACCTGACGGTATCCTATATCTCTACAAGATACACCATTCGCCTATGCATGGAGTATTTTTGCCACCTGTACCTGAGAAGGGTGATTTTCAAATCGTCTAGTGTGGGACCCTTCTTAGGTACATGCTATTATAAAAAACCTAGACACCTCAAAAGCACGTGGACCAGATCTCATCCCGGCTGTGCTATTAAAAAAATGCTCTGCCGAGGTTGCTCCAGTTCTGTCCAAACTTTACAATAAATGCCTTAACGAATCTTGTTTTCCCGACTGCTGGAAAACCGCCTCTGTGGTACCAGTCTTCAAGAATTCTGGTGAAAGAACTGACCCACTAAATTATCGCCCCATTAGCCTCCTCCCGCTTTTCGCACAAAATATTTGAGTCCTTAGTTAATCAAGTCCTAGTCCAGCACCTAACAGCTGCTAAACTCCTGACTGACAAAAAATATGGATTCAGGCAAGCCCGTTCAACAGCAGATATCTTAACTGTAGTTTCTGAACGTATATACCGTTCATTGGATAAAACAGGGGAGGGTAGAGCGGTGGCCCTCGATATATCTAAGGCTTTTGACAGGGTATGGCACGATGGTCTTCTAAGGAAAATTAGATCATATGGAATCACTGGAAGAATTCATAATGTAATTAAATCCTTCTTAAGTAATAGAAAAATCAAAGTTGTCCTCGACGGTCGTACATCCAAACAATATGACATAAATGCGGGAGTACCTCAGGGGTCTATCCTCGGACCTCTATTATTCCTGATATTCATAAACGACCTCCCTGATAAAATTGTTTCGGAGATGGGTATATATGCCGATGACACCACTCTCTATAACAGATATGAGGGGAAAACAAATGAACACATATCCAAGGAAATGGCAGAAACACTAGAGGATGACCTCCAATCCGTATTGGAATGGGCACAAAAATGGTTAGTCACATTCAATGCTGCTAAGACTAAGCTTGTTTCCTTCAATAACTACAAGAAACCTTCTCTACCACCAATAGCAATGGCCAAGAACACATTACCTGAAAGTACTTCTTTTAAACTCCTCAGCCTAACGTTTACAGGGAATATGAACTGGAATAGATACATTGAGAGCATTGCCAAGGCTGCTGCAAGGAAGGTTGGCCCCCCTTTACCGTGCTAGAAAACTACTTACACCTGACGGTATCCTATACCTCTATAAGGCAACCATTCGCCCATGTATGGAGTACTGTTGTCACATCTGGGCTGGTGCATCTGCTGCTTGTCTCTCGCTCCTGGACAGGGTTCAAAAGAGAGTCGCTAACCTGATAGGTCCTGAACTGTCATCTAGGCGTGATGTTGCATCCCTCTGCCTGTTCTACAAACACTTTAATGGTGAATGCTCTGACGAACTGCAAACACTAGTACCTCCCCGACGTAACTACCCCCAACAAACCCGACAAGCTACTAAGTCTCATCCCTTTACAGTAGAGATCCCTAGGTGCAAGAAAGCCTTTTACTCCAATAGTTTCTTCCCCAGAACTGCGCGTCTTTGGAACTCCCTTCCGGGATTCTGCTTTCCCAACTGCAATGATATGCAGAAGTTCAAGTGTAATGTTAACAAACATCTTTCTACTCATCTCCCTTCATAATGACCCCGCTAATTAAGTCCCTGATAGTAGCCCCCTGCTTCAAAGTGGCACTGTGCCTTGTTTGGGGTGAAAATTGAATTAAAAAAAAAACAAAAAACAAAACAAACATCTGGGCTGGTACATCTACTACTAGTCTCTCTCAGATAGGGTCCCCAAATACTATTCAATCTAATAGGTCCAGCACTATCAACCAAACTGCAACCTCTGTCCCGTCATAGCAATTTTGTATTCTTGCAGTTATTTTTTAATAAGTACTTTAATGAAACGTGTTCTGATTGAAATGTGCCACTTGTGCCCGTTGACGTAATTACCTGCACTAATCAGACAAGCAGCAAAATCTAACCCCTTCACTGTAGAGGTTCCCAGATGACGAAAACTCATAATAATAACTCTAATAGTTTTTTTTTCTTCTTTTTTTTACTTGGTTTTCATCCTAAACAAGACACAGCGTAATTTGGGACAAAAAAAATTGTAGGGAATTGAACAACAAGATGTCTGTTCACATTACTCCTGAACATCTGGATGTAAGTACAATCAGAGAAGAAGGGACTCAGGAGGGAATTCCAAAGTCTGGCAGTTCGAGGGAATAACCTATTTTAATTGAAGCAGTAAATTATCTGTTTATCTGCTTGTTTTTCTAATGATCTGTTTATCTATTTATTTTCTGGTATCTAGGGATCTCTACAGTCTAAGGATGGGATTTTGTTGTTATATTGAGGATGTACAAGAGGTTGGAGCTCGTTGAAGCATTCTGTTAAACAGACACAGGGATGCAATATCTCGTCGATGGGATAGAAGTCGAAGTTTAGTTTACAGCGCAGAGCCTATTATTTTAGCGACTCTTTTTCTTTTAACCTTACCTGAAGGTAACAAAGTAGTAACAACAATAACCCATGCATGGACGGTTCGCGGCTTTGTAGAGGTACAGGATACTCTCAGGCGTAAGTAACTTTCTAGCACCGTAGAGGGAGCCCGCCTTCATACGAACTGTTAGACTTTGCAATTCCCTCCCTGTTCCTTGGGTGTCATATTGATATACTTCCTTTCTATGAAGTTATGCACGAGTTTAGGTTTAAGTTTCATGATGTTTCTGCGAATTGGGTTCGAACTTGGCACACCTAGGTTTTTAATCTGTGCCCTTAACTACTTAGCCACCATCACCCCTTGTTTCGTTGAGTGTAATATTATACATACATTTCAATTGTAACGTGAATAAAATCCCGTTGCTCCTTCTACCGTGCAAGGAAACTACTTACACATATTAGTATCCTATATCTTTACAAAGTTGCTATTCACCCATGCATAGAATATTGTTGCCACATCTGAGCTGGTGCATCTGTCACTAGTCTCTCCCTCTTAAACATGCTCCCGAAAGATTCTCCAAACAAATAGGTCCCACACTATCAACCAAACTCCAACCTACTTCCCATCGCCGAAATGTTACACGCCAGTGCCTATTTTATAAAGTACTTCAATTGAATGTGCTAGACATGACTGCCTGCGACTAACTTGACAAGCTGAGATGCCGGAAAGCCTTCTATTGTAATCGTTTTTTTCCTTCGAACTTTTAGACTTTGGAATTCCCTCTCTGTTTCTTGTTTCCCTCGAGTGTAATTTTCATGTACCGCCGTTCTAGGAGATTAGACACAAGATTAGGTGTGGCTTTGATGGAAGTGTTTCTGTAAAGCAGATTGGATTCGACCTTGAAACACCCGCTTTTTCAGTTCGTATCGTTAACCACTTAGCTACCCCCATTCTGTTTACATAAGTGTGATAACACACGGAAAGTTAAGTGTAATGCAAACAGAATCTCGCTACTCAACTCCCTACATATTGCCTCTAAAAATAAATAGTAGCACGTTGTTCAAATGACAATATGCGTCATTTATGTTGAACTAGCGGGACCTGTAAAAATTCCAAAACGAACTCTTTCATATGTAATGCATTAAAGT
Source organism: Euprymna scolopes (assembly GCF_053919585.1). NCBI lineage: Eukaryota > Metazoa > Mollusca > Cephalopoda > Sepiida > Sepiolidae > Euprymna > Euprymna scolopes. The sequence goes on from NC_136507.1 coordinate 67,419,847, forward strand.
TGGCATTCTGTGTACGTTCAATATATTATTGTAGCTCTTTTGTTAAACCGCAAAAGTATTAATCTAAACTAGCAGAGACTCCCGGCGTAGCCCGGTCGTAAAATACGCTTAAATATGATATTTTAATTTATGCAGATTTCGTATATATTATTATAGAGTATAAAATTCACAAATAAAAATATATCTATATGACTTGGGTGCATCAGTTTGAATCGAAACCGAAATAAATAGCTATAAATAACTCTCTCTCTCTCTATATATATATATATATATATATATATATATATATATATATATATATATATATATATATATATATATATATAACTTAAGTTTATTTAGCTATAATCGAAACCAAGACTTATGAAGAATTCTTGGTAAAATTATTTATTACAAAAAATGAAAGTCCATATCAATTAAACGACAGTCACTCGGATGTAAGCACGACACAAAAAATAAATAAATAAACACACACGCTATCCTATTAATCTATAGATAAGAGTTTTTTTTTAAAGTGCAACTAACTAAATAATTTGTTTACCTACTCTTATCTCCAACGACGTTTTTTTTTTTACCAATCTACATTATAGACAGTTTCATACCCTCGAAAAAGTTCCGGCAAAAACCTAACAGCCAGCCGTGGTTCTCTCCAGAATGTGCTGCTGCCATTGTACACAGAAATCACTTTTTCCATTGTTTCCAACGTAATAGATGTACTGAGACTAAAGCCACTTTCAGAACTGCCAGCAACCACTGTAAAAAAGTAATAAAGAATGTGAGAAAGTTGTATGCTCAGTCTGTCAAGTCCAAAGTAGCTGAGCGGCGGCTTGGGTCCCATCTTTCAGCTGACTACAATCTGATTGTCTTCAAGTCTAATGCAAACAAGTACTTGATGAACCGTCCCCCTAAGTAATCCAATTTACAAAATTCCCATTACTTATGTTTACTACGCTATAATCACATTAACTAATGTATACCCCATTAACCCTTATCCTCGAGTGGCCCCCGGGCCTTGATAAGTGGTGATTCTTGTGTAAAAAGAAAAAATACAAAAATTTCATGAGTAAAGTTCCTTCCCTGCGCTTTGATGAGCGGTGACCTACTAAAAAAAAAGAGCACTGCGTACAATGCATCAATAACAATTATAACACCCTTAATACCCCCCTCCCACACACAAACACATTTTTTACTCACCACAAATGTTCCTCTCAGCACCCTTCCTGCTTGGCCAATATAAATAGTAGAACCAGCCTCAATGGATAAAGGTGATCGCTGTACAATATGTTGACCCAATCTTGTTCCGTTTACGTAGATCTGAACAGTATCGTCCTTGACCCGAAAGTTAATCCGGGCCCAGTGACCAAGTAAATTATACAGCTTGAAGCTGGCTATGATGCGAGATGTTATAGAGTAAGATGCGCCCACACCGAGCGGCGTATAATAAAGCGAAACGTTGTGCACGTTGTCCGACAGGGATGACACTCCGACACCCAACTGGATAACCATGGACGTCGAATCGACCACGGCGAAAATGTAGCTGGTGCCAGGTTTTTCGATTTTGACAACCATAGTAAGAGCAAAGTTTTCGTATACGCGATCGCCGAAGAGCGCATTGGCACTGTCCCGCAAAATCGTCGTTCCATCGAGACTGAATGCTGGGAAGGAATCAATGCCCGGTGAAAAGGTAACATTCTGTGATGGGACGCCTATCACCCGCAACAGGTCCACATAGTCGCTGCCTACTGGGGATACACCTTCTGAAAAAAACAAAAAAAGTTATTAGAATTGATGACAATTTTTTTTTTTTTTAATTTCATCCTGAAAATGAACTTTAAAAATTTTTTTCTTCACAACCATAACAACATTTGCTCTCCATAACTTGATTCCATCTGTCAACGAGCTTATAAATAATTTGCTTGTTAATTTTTTTTTTTTTTTGGGGGGGGTGTTTTGATGTGATATAAATCTATCTGATGTTGAACCACTTCTCTCGATGTTAATTAAAGACCCTTGCAAATGGTTTTGTAATCCTAGAAATAAGTGAAAAACCGAGGGAACTAGGTCAGGAGAATATGGCTGATGGGGCAAGATTTTCCAACCAAATTCTCATAGGTTGGTTGGGTGTTTTTGTTTTACGGCATATTAACCCTTTTTAGGCTATTTCATGCCAAATCCAGTGATTTTGAAGAATTTTTTTTTTAAATAGAATATATTTGTTTTGTTTTTTTTTCAAGTCGGTTTCTATTTAACCCATAGTTGGGACCCTAACAAGTACTACCACTCCGGGTCAGAGTGGACCTGGGAGCAATGGCAATAAAAGGGTGGCTCCACACTCCCCAAAGCCTGCAAGCTGGTGCCTCACCATCGGATATAGTTTAAGGTCATACCCAGGGCGAAAATTCTCATAGGAGATCTTTCATCAATAGTGCTGTGCGAGGAATAGCAATATCATGATGGAAGATGACGCCCTTTCTGTTAACTAATGAAAGTCGTTTTTTCGTTAACATGAGTGAGAATATTGTATAAACAATATGAAAGATGCTTTAATAATCTGAAAGAAAAAAAAAAGTATAAATTAATCATGTTTAAATAAAATAAAGGACAATGGTTTACTACAAACCGGCAAAATCTAGTGCACCCTCATAAATCAATAAATTACATGGAAAGGTTTAAAGCGATTGTGAGATAGTTGGTCAAAGTTAGTATACATATATATTCTACATTTTATTTCTTCTTTCATCTTGCCTTTCTTCTTTGTTTACGTCATCAACTTATTTTAATTCCCATACGCTGCTACTATTATAATAGTTTCTCCATTTCCACCCTTTCGACTTGCCTTAACGGCTTTTCTACTTACTATCTACAAAATTCATTATACAAGCAATTAAGCAAGCAAGACTATAAAAAGAAAGTAGGAAGATGTGATTACCTTTGACGTCAAATGAACAGAGGGAAAGGGAATAAGCCTAATAGATATCGTGTGAAATAAATGAGGAGTTATCAAACATACAGAGAGAGGAACTAAAGTTAACTCAAGTGTAGTAACAAAAAAATTAGACACCGAGTAATTAATTGCAAATTACATCTAATTTGACCAATTAAAATGGAAAACAAAAATTCTCAAACATAATTAAATTACAACGAGTTATGTTTAGCATGCGCTTTGATTAATGTGACGATGGTTCAGTGGTTAACGGCACGGACTGACGACCTGGGTGTTACAAGTTTGAATCCAGTTCGTTCCACCAAAAAACACTTTCACTTTGGATATTGGCAACTTTCACATGGTACATCCCGTAAGAAATTGGTGTCTTTGTGGAATTAATTTTGATTTAGAAAAAAATTGGGGGAAACCAATGCCTACGATATGACGATTTTGTTCAATGAAAATATATAGGACAAAAAACTGTATGGAAACAAACGTTGATTAACTTTAGTATGATGATGATGATGATGATGATGATGATAGATAGATAGATAGAAATAAAGAATACTGAAAATTTCACGTGCTTGTCTAAGTGATATGATCTACGCTATTCAGAGTTTTAATCCCAGCTGATCTGCTGAGCTCATGTATGCATTGATACTTTGAGAAAAGATATGAACGCACAAACAGAAAATTCTCTCAAATTAATCGCGATAAATCTTTTACCTGAGGTAAAATTAAAGAACCCAAAAAGTGTCGAGAGACCGTTAAAGAATCTAAAATATTTGATACTTATGAATTTTTGGGGACAAACAAGAATATTCAAGTTTGAAAGTTTGGCTTCGGACCTTCGTGCGTTACTTGGGTATAATGACACGTAAATATCTTTAACAGGCGTGTCTGGGTATATATATATATATATATATATATATGTATATATATATGTATATATATGCATATATATATGTATATATATGTATATATATGTATGTATATATATATGTATATATATATATATGTATATATATACTATGTGTGTGTGTGTGTGTGGCGTCGGGGTGTGTTGAAAAAAAATGAATGAAGTGCTCGATCGCAAATCTAAAATTCAGATTTATTATTTTAAAACTATGTCATATATTTTATAGACGTATGATTGTTTCATTGTTGTGGACACCATTTTTCTATTTGTTTTCATTTTGCGAGTCGCTGATGATTTGATGGATTTTAATGACCTTTTAAATACTAAAGGGTCACTCTGTGTTACGGCTACTCTCTGACTGTTTTCTGCTTATGCCTGCTAGGTACTTATCTCCCTCAATCCCTGTGTTACTTTGTGGTAGTCTGAATGTAGAATGCTAGCCAACGGAGTCAAAGGTGACTTTGTGAATGGGGTTGAGTCTCCCGACTGAGAGTAATTATAATTTCCTACACTGACAGTTTCGTAAGCATGAAATAGTGTCTGTAGACACAAAAGAAATTATTAATGTTTATAATTATATGTTTATAATTACATGTTTATATTATATTTGTATATTTGTGGTAGCATATTTTCTCTCATGCATAGTTCGTTGAACAGTAGGAACACTTCCTGTTTGTTTTTATTGCGATCCATTTTGCCATTTAGCCGACCAATGTGAGATCGTTCTGTTCGAGTGTAAAAAGAAATTCCTCATAACCGTGAACGTTTTCGACTTCCAGGAGTCGTCTGCAGAAGCGTGATGAATTAAAAAAAAATGTGCCCAGAGAATTTATTGAAAAGAAAAATGATTAAAATCGTTTAAAAGCATTTAAACGTACTCTCTCTATTGAACTTCTGAATTATGAAATATGTAGTCTGGGCAACTAGGTGTATAATGTTGGTATATTATATTTTAAAAACTATACCATTTAGTGGGGTCTCAACGAAATCGTACGATGCCCCAAAGGAAAAAAAACTATTAAAATTTAAAACTAATGTGATATTTATTGCTTATACTTGTCATCGAACATGCATTCTTATATATATATATATATATATATATATATATATATATATATATATATATATATACTAGCAAAAGTACCCGTCGTTGACTGGGTTCAAAAACAGCCTACAGAAAATAGACACTGATTTATGAAAGTATGATAGGTTATGAAAAGGAAGGGTTGTAAAGAGATAGCTTCGAATTTGGGGGTGTCCAAACCAAAGCAAAATATGATGAAAGTAACAATAAAATAGATGAACCCCATAATTTATTATACCATACCTGTTAACACTGAAACACTTATCACAATATTCTGTGGATCTATATTATAAAACCTTGTTAAACTTTATGACATATTTCCATTCTATGGAGGTCAGGCGCGAACGAACACCCCATAATTTTATTATACCATATTTCTTCAAACTGAAACATAATTATCAAAATATACTTACGCAGATAGATATGAAAAGTCTTTATTAAAGTCTGTGCCTATTTTCATTCTATGGAGGCCAGGCGCGAATGCAGACCCCACAATTTTATTATATCATCCCTATTTAAATTAAAACATACTTATTAAAGTATTATTATGTACATCTATATCAAAAACACTCGTAAACGTTTTTTTTAATTTTTACATTTTCTTATTTCCATATTTTGTGGACCAGGCGCGTACGCAGACCCGATAATTTTAATGAATCATCATTATGCCAGATCAAATATACCCATTCCTGTGTCTTGATGCATCTTCTATCATTATATGTGATCAGTTTTCTATACTAGTCAACTATATAGGAGCCTATTCGTGACCAGACTCACACACAGACGTTCAGCTTTATATACATATATATTAAAAGATAAAGACCAATGAATTTAATGAGGTGTATATAAATAGTGCTGAATGATAATTAGTATATTTTTGTTTATATTTAAATAAACAATATTTTTATGTTGCGACATGATCATGATAATGTTTCGGTATAATTAGTTATAAATAACTAAACGACCTCGTCAGACGACGAAAAAAGTTCCTTCTTTTTAAAAAGACACATATTCAAATGAAAACAACAAGCAATTATACAAAAGTATATAAATAAATACTAAAAATTGTTACTGAAGTAGATTATCTATTTAAGTAAATAAATCAAGACTGCAAATTAAAATTTACTAGTAAATTTATTGTTCGACAGAATACTCCAAAAACATTTTTCAAAACATCCTTATTCCTTATTATTTTGACGCCTCGCCAAAAATGTAAGCAGATCAATTGGTTTCATTTAAGTGGCTGAATCTTAACCTTACGAGTGTTGGGCATTCTCGGTAGCTGCAAGCGGATTTTATATTCTTGTATATTCCTTTAAGCTACATTGAATTTCTTTACCAATCGGATTGTTTCTCACTCTTCAACCCACTTGCGCGTTACGCTGACTTTGAATTACGAACTATCTGTTTTTTTTTTTAAAGTTCTTCGCCTTTTGGATTTACCATCGAGTGAATCTTCATG
>NC_136507.1:67434571-67484571 GCF_053919585.1 Euprymna scolopes
ATATATACATAGATATATATATACATACATATATACATAGATATATATATACATACATATATACATAGATATATATATACATACATACATAGATATATATATACATACATATATACATAGATATATATATACATACATATATACATAGATATATATATACATACATATATACATAGATATATATATACATACATATATACATAGATATATATATACATACATATATACATAGATATATATATACATACATATATACATAGATATATATATACATACATATATACATAGATATATATATACATACATATATACATAGATATATATATACATACATATATACATAGATATATATATACATACATATATACATAGATATATATATATACATACATATATACATAGATATATATATATACATACATATATACATAGATATATATATACATACATATATACATAGATATATATATACATACATATATACATAGATATATATATATACATATATACATAGATATATATATATATACATACATATATACATAGATATATATATATATACATACATATATACATAGATATATATATATACATACATATATACATAGATATATATATATACATACATATATACATAGATATATATATATACATACATATATACATAGATATATATATATACATACATATATACATAGATATATATATATACATACATATATACATAGATATATATATATATACATACATATATACATAGATATATATATATATATATATATACATACATACATAGATATATATATACATACATATATACATAGATATATATATATATACATACATATATACATAGATATATATATACATACATATACATAAAGATATATATATATATACATACATATACATAAAGATATATATATATACATACATATAAATATATATATATATATATATATACATAATATAAATAAAGATATATATATATACATATATATGCATACATATATAAATACATACATATATACATATATATGCATACATATATACATATATATTCATACATATATAAATACAAACATATGCATACATATATACATACATATGCATACATATATACATACATACATAAATACATATATATATGCATACATACGTATATACATATATGTATGCATACATACGTATATACATATATATATGCATATATATTTATACATACTTACATACATATATATACATACATATATACATATATATATATACATACATACATACGCCTCCCTACTTCTTTCTTAAAAAAGAGACGCTGGGAGTCTATCTTTGATCTATCGTTTCTTCTATGGTAGGTGCTCGACTGAGCTCCAATCTATGATCCCTTCTCTCTGTAAAACTTTGACAAAAAATACTAGTCCACAATAAAATCAACAATTTTCCTCACTCTCTGTGCCTAAATTTAGCGAAAATTCCATGAGCAAAGAACTTTCTGTTTATGAAACAATACCGTATGTCTGCTTCCCAGCTGACTATAACATGACCATTTTCAAATAGATTAGACGTGATGTTGCTCAGTCTTTTTTATATATAAATACTATTATAGCATGTGTTCCGAATTGTCAGATATATTTTTTTGCTTCCTTTGTTCCAGCTCGTTTGACTCGTGTGTCTAGTGGTCCCCATTAATTCGCTGTTTTGATACCTCAGTTTAATACAGCTTACTATTCCAGTAGCTTCTTCCCAAGAACTGCAAGCTTGTGAAACTCTCTTCCTGCTCTCTGTTTTCCTCCTACGTAGAGTCTTGGTCATTTCAAGACAAAGCTCAATAGGTATCTCATGTCTTTGCGATAATTATATTTCGTTTTTGCGAACGCTTACATCAAGTGACTATACGCCTTGTCTGGAGCGATTTCTGTGATAAAATATTTTTTCGTTTTTTTGGTTCGAGATTTTATTTTGCTATGCCTACGTAAAAAAAGAAAATTTTCGGACAATCTATCGAGTACAAAATAACATTCTCTCCTTTCTTCTTATTATTTTAACTTATCAAGGCTCAAAGGCCATTTGAGGACAGAAGATAAATGATTGTGAGGTGGATGGTTAAAAAAATGCCGTAATGATTGGTAATGATGGTGATGGTTAGGCATAATTTGATTATTTAAGATGACTAAAAAATTGTTTACATTGGACTTGAAAAGAGTATTACTTGATTAATTTTATTGAAAAATAAATTTAGGATTGGGGCCCATAAAGAAATCCATTATTTAATCACTCCGTTTGTAAAAGTGTCAATGTTCTATCGTTTGGGCGCAATACGTTTCCAAAAGATTTACCGTGTGAACCAAACCCCTTTTTTTCTCTGTACACAATAAGGAGCCTATATTAACATGACAAAAAAAAACAACGTGCATTAATGTTATTTTAATGTATACTAAATAACAGTCCCGTCCGCCCAACAGTGCCTCCATTTTGAAATAATAAATATTTTAAAATGGCAGTACATGCTTTGGTTTATGTTTCAGAATCTTTAACAGAATCTATCACAAAAAACAGAATCTATCTATAAAAAAACAGAATCTATCTAAAAAAACAGAATTTATCTAAAAAAAACAGAATCTATCTGTAAAAAAACAGAATATATCTAAAAAAAAACAGAATCTATCTAAAAAAAAACAGAATCTATCTAAAAAAAAACAGAATCTATGTCTATAAAACACTAGTTGATGTGTAGAGCAATAGGTCCTACACTCCCTACTGACTTTTTATGGAAACAACTCCAGACAATGCGTGAAGCCACTTGATGTAAGGTGCTAACAAGAACGAACGGTAATTATCGCCAATATAGGAAATGCATATTGACGAAGGTTAAATGTGTGAGGTGGGAGACAATCAACGGAAAGAAATTTCCAGAAACCTGCAGTTGTTGGAAAGAAGTTACTGGACTAGGAAGTTGTACCCCAATGAGGTATAAAACTAGGAAGTTGTACCACAATGAGGTATAAAACTAGGAAGTTGTACCACAATGAGGTATAAAAATAGCGAACTGATGGAAACTACTAGACCTAATAATGAAAAGAACTTTTCCGTCAATACCATAACTTTGAAGTTTATGTAGACGACTAGAAAGCCACACTATCGAACGCTCTATCCACTCCTGAATTACCCATCCGTTCAGTTACGACAGTTAAAAAATCAGCTGTTGAAGGATAACATTGAAACACATTCTGAACGTCACTGAAAAAAAAAAAAAAAAGGCTAAGATTTTTCGGAAAATCAACGAGCTTAGCGTTGACTAACCTTTCCAAAACTTTGCTAATAACGACAATACTTAGTTGAGTCAGACCGATCACCAGCATTTTTTAAAGATAAACGACAACTGAGGGTTTTTTTTTAACAAAGGGAAACATGATTTGGTTGGTTGGTTGGTTGTTTTTTTTGTTTTACGGCATATCAACCCTTTTCGGGTTATTTAATGCCGAATCCAAAGATTTCGAAGAAAATTTTTTTTAATAGAATATATTTGTTGTTTTCACGTCGGTTTCTATTTAACCCATAGTTGGAACCCTAACAGGTACTACCACTCCGGTTCAGAGTGGACCTGGGAGCAATGGTAATTAAAGGGTGGCTCCACACTCCCCAAAGCCCACAAGCTGAGGCCTCACCACTGGATATAGTTTAAGGTCATATCCAGGACCCCCATTGAGGGACTTTTACCCTCTGCAGGGGGGGGGGACAGTCGGCATGTTCTAATGCCCCACCGACAGGGCCGAAACATGATTTGGATGATCATTAGAGGAGAAAGAAAGTTCAGGAGTTTGAAAACGACAACAAGAATTCAATCAGAACCTGAAACGTTAAACTGATCAAGATAAAAAAGAACCTTAACAACTAGAATTATAGAATCAATAGACTTATCAGTTTACAAAGGAAAATCAGGAAGAACAACGCCAAAATTATCAAACAAGGATCAGTCTTATTCTTGGATGAAATAACCTGAACACGATTAAAAAGAGGGGAAATAGCAGACTTACTCGCACTATTATAGATTCTCCCAACCTCACGAGAGCCAACCTTTTGAGATGTGATAGCAACGAATACTTTGAGAATAACTAGACTTAGCCTCAGAAATTGCTCTCATATAAGGATTGCTAGCTCTTCCGTAAGATTCTCTAGAAGCCTCAGAACCATACTGACGCTACTGATTGAAGTAATGATTATAATTGGTAATGACAGAAAAACAGATAGATAAAAACAACGATAAGGAATGAAGGTGTCATTTCCTTAAAGAAGGCAGTCAGTATTATTCGAAGACATACCAAAGACGGGATCCCATAGGAAGCAGCGAATCCTATTTCAATCAACCCTCTGATAGTTTAACGTCTTCCTACGGAAGCGACAACCAATTGAAGACCTAACAGAAAAAACATTCCCAACAATAAGAACAGCGTGACCAGAAGAAACCCAGAGAAGGAGAATATTTAAAATAATTAATCTTTACTAAAAAATTCTTTTGAGATGCTTCAACCAGAAAGGCACAACAAATGATATCAATATTCTAAAACTGCTAAAATTCAAATAAACATGAAAAGCATGCGACTTTTCTATTGATGCCTGCTCCTCGTATTTTAACCAAAAGGCTAATGATTAATGTAAAAAAAAAAATCAGCTAACGGTTCTCATCTCGAGGAAGCACCGTGCTTTCACAAGCTTCTGGGCCTGGCCTCCATTCCTGATCTGAAATGGGAAACTTACATCATATCCGTGGCCAATGTCGCTATAAAAAAAAATTGTTATCATTCTATAGCTCCAAAACGTATCCTAGTCCCAACACGATCGTCTACCTGTATAACAGCTAATTACGTTATAAGGTGAAGTACAGTTGCCACATTTGAGGATGGGCTGCTATCAGTATCTTTTTCTGCATTGACACAGCATTAAACCAGCTTTGAAATCTAGTGAGAGAAGCCCTTTTCCCCTTCTACTTCCTCTTTCTCACAGAAGAGATGTTGCGAGTTTATTTCTGCTCTATCGTTATTTTCATGGTAGGTCATCGACTGAGCTTCTATCTAGATCTACTATAGAACATTCGCAGCAGACATTCGTCTAACTACAACTGTCAATGATTTCCCGTACTCTCTATCTGTGCTTAAAAGTAAACGGAAACTCCATAAGCAATGTTTCTCTCTAAGAACTAACCGTCCATGGAACACAATACCGCATGCCTACTTTCCAGCTGACTAATACATGGCCGTTTTCAAGTTTAATGTAAACAAGATCTTGTTGAGCCGTCCTCTTAAATAATGAAACACTACCCAAGTTCCGCCATCACTGATAATCACGGTGTTGTTTGACCAGCCACCTAACAGTCAATCATTATTATGTTGGAGTGGTCCCTGGGCATTCAGAAAGGGTAACTCCTCGTCCCGTAATAGAAAAAGAAAAATACTCGCGGGCGTCTGTGTTCCATACAATGGGATGTTAATGGCAAATTTAAAGCAGTTCTGTCCAGAAGTTTTGTGACAAATTGACAAAGCATCAGTTGTACACAGAGTTTTATAGTGTGAAAACTGTTCGTCATTGAGTGACCCATGATCCATCCATTTATCTATCCATCTATCTATTACATGAAAGTCGGTTTCTATGTAACCCATAGTTGGGACCCTAACAGGTACTACCAGTGCGGATCAGAGTGGACCTGGGAGCAATAACAATTGAAGGGTGGCTCCACACTCCCCTAAGCACGCAAGCTGGGGCCTCACCATCGGATATAGTTTTAGGTCATATCCAGGAGCTTTGTTACTAGGAATTACTTAACACTCGAAATCCTGACTGCATTGATTCTTCGCCGATTTGACTTACTGTAGCTATCTTTGTTCAACATAATGTCTCAACAATTAACAGTATAAGAACGTCTTCGATAATTATCGATAATCGATAATTTCGATTAACGAAATAACAAGCGAATTTGACTTTTACAGTTTAACATCGCAAGCGCATTTGAGAAATTTTATTACCACACAAGCAGAAAGACTCGGCATATAAATTCAACAAATATTTGATATGACATGGGCGCACTCGAAATTAATGTTTCTATTTTGAGCACCATTGAACCATGATACTTGACTTTTTTATTTTAAACTTTAATTCAATCCATCATATATACAACTAATTTCATAAAATCAGCAATAGGTTCTCTACAGTGCAATGTACACTACAATGTATTGTAAACTAAATCACTGTGATGGGGCAGGTTAAGCTTCCTCTCAGTGCAGCGCGGCTAGTCTCCAACTAAAGCAGGAAATTAATCGATTTGATTGAAAAATAACTTATTTCACTGGATTCGATAGCAATAAAAGATGAGGGGGGGGGTGAAACAATCGTTGATCCTCATGCAATTCCGAGCAACGTCAGGTCTCCCTGCTGGAATGATGATAACCCATGAGAATTGTTTTCTGATTACGAATGTTGTCAAGCGGGTCCAGCATGGCGAAATTGACGAACAATATGGAATATTTATCACCGTCACGTGGCGGCAACATGCGATACAAGGGTCGGAAGTCGAATTTGAATAGCTTATGCCCTAGAAGAAGAGCACTCTGGCCTGTAAATTTTCCCGAATAGTCTTGTATATGTCGAAGATAGTGACCTGTATTATTATGATTCGCACCGGATTAAAAAAACAATTTTTTTAAATGTTTAAATTACCTGTAATTACTAATTAACTGAACAAGTAACTCATCTATTTAGTAGCCCTTTATGGAATTCTCCTTACACTATTCCACTCACTGTTGATTAAACAACTCTCTAATAGAGATATTTAGATTAATCCTTATCAGTGAGTAACGTGAGGATACATCATAAGTAGCGACACCTCAGTATATATTAGCGTTGGGACGATTAATAGAAATCATAATCAGGAATCGGAAAAACCGAAAGTTTTGGGGGTATCAGAAAAATTTGTGTCTATTTTTCGATACCCCAAAACGATTTCTTTAATTATCTTTTTTTATTTGATTTTGTTTCAAACAAAATCTCTCTCAACTAGTAATGATAATGAACTAATCAATATTTATTGATTTTAAACAACCAGTAAAGCTAAAATCTATAGATCACAGCCGCAGGTATATTTTTTATGTTTGAGAAAATATGTGTATATTTAACGTATATTCTAAATGTCATGGAGAAAACAATAGCAACGTTATAGTAAAATATTTAGAGACTTATAAAGAATCGGAAATTGTATCGGAATCGGGAATTTAATATGGAATTGTTAATTCTATTGGAATCGTCCCATGACTAAGTATATATATATATATATATATATATATATATATATATATATGATTAGTTTTTTTTGGAAAAAGAATTCCAGCAGAGTGCTCAATTAAAAGGAAAATCCAAATTTTAAGAGCGTACTTATATTTTGTGTACAGAAAGTTGTTAGTTGAGACAGGTCATTGGTACCGTCGGTTTCAAGCCCGATAATAAGGCCCGTTTAAGGTATCCTTATCAAGCTCTCTTCAGCCAATATTCGTATTCGTAAGAGACGAATATTGGCTGAAGAGAGCTTGATAAGGATACCTTAAACGGGCCTTATTATCGGGCTTGAAAACGACGGTACCAATGACCTGTCTACACTAACAACTTTCTGTACACAATATATATATATATATATATATATATATATATATATATATATATACGTGTGTGTGCGTTTTGAATTTAATCATTTTGGGGTGCGTGCGTAGAAACACTACAATATTTTTTTTTAATTATGTTTGTGCAGATTTTACATATTTCAATTTCTTTTTATTCTTTTTACTTCACCAAATCTCTTTTCATTCTATATAAAATGACAAACTTTCCAACAGTTCTTTGTCTCTGATGAGTGGTCTTCAGCTATTAAACAAAACACGTTCAAGAGGTACTTTATTAAAAAATGAATGAAAACGAGTGTAAATAAAATTTTCTGGTTTCGGAATGAGATTATATATATATATGAGTGATATAACATTATACAATCTCGTCGGTATTCCTCGATAGGAGCGCCCCAGGCGATTAGCAATATATTATTCCCTTCTACATGAATGTAAAACCTGAGAGGGTGGACCTCCTATAACTGCGCAGAACCAATCAGTCATACGATGTGGCCAATTCACGGATTAAGTTAATCTATTACATAAATTTCACCTGTTAGTGTGCATGCATGTTTCGCTTAAACTTTCGCCACCCGCGTCCAACACTAACAAAATTTATATGGTTAGAAAGATCGATCTCTTGGCCGACAAATATCCAAAAATTGGCCCAAAATAGTCATTCTCTCACCTTCAACTCAACCGTTTTTATTAAAAGGAGGGCCCACTTTTTTCGCCGACATTTTTGTAAAGTCATCATACGCCTTGCAACGACTAAACTTCTTTCGAACGCCGCTAACGTTGTTTGTCGCAGTGGGCGCGGCAACTAAACCATTCGCTTTTTTTTCACTTTCTTTCTCTCTCAGCAGTAGAGGTTCGAGCCTGTCTGCCTGCTTACTATTTTTTTTTTTTTTTTTTGCGCTCGCACGGTTACTGACTATTTTCATTTTGTTTTTAGGGGGTGGGTTAATTTTTTAATTTAAATTTTTTTAAAACTTCTTTTTAGAGATCCTTTGTTGAATATCCTTACCCTAAAACCTGTCCACATGTTACCGTAAATGTTTATTATTTATTTATTTCTATTATTAATAAACGTTTCTGTTTCTAATCGTTCTCTTTTACGTTTTCTTGTTACGAGTACTTTTAAGAGTCTGTGTTCTTACATATACGGGGTTTGGTGTATATCCTTATCCTTACACCGTTTCTTGCCGTGAAAGGTCTCGAGGCGTGTATGTGCCATGTATAATGCGTACATACCTGGTTGCCTCGGCCAGCGGATGATGTCTTCTGGTCGCTGGTCTGCCATCTTGTTGAGGAGTGGTCACTGCAGACAGATTCATTAATGACAACAAGATGGACTGAAGCTTCAATATTTTATTTCAAGGCAAGCCTATCATCTCGGAACCTGGTTGTCGGAGAGTCAAATCTCCGATCTGCATTATCTGCTGCTCAAAACCAACTCTCCCCCATGTGGTCGTCAACCGGAAGCCTACAACCATAATTCTCGTGTCACCGCTAATTTCCGGTGCATTCTCTCTAGGTTGATACCGGTCAAACCTAACCTTTTGTGACCCTGCCAACTCGCTGATGGGAAATGAAAATATACTTATATAATTTTCTATTTCTAAAACTACCTATATAGCAATTAAGCTGGGGTTCCCAATACTACACACACCCGGGCAATGCCGGAAACCCACACTAGTAAACCAAACGTCTAAAACGTTAGAAGTAGACATAGGAACGATGATATGGATTAATAAAAAACAGTTCGTTTCTGGGGAAGTTGTAAGGATTCATTAGTTTAATTGAAATGGGGGCTTTATTTCGACCACTGAATTTTGTTTTTGTTTACAATCATAATCAAATAACGAATTAGGTTTACGTGGTCTCCAAAAAAAGAAATGTATATTCAACACCGGCTAGGAATTTTCTATCCTCGGCCTCCAAATTAACAGAGAATAGAACATTCCTGTAATGATCTGGTCCCTGTTGATTGCGGTGTGATGCTAATTTTGTGCAGTTCTAGGAGGTCCACCCTCCCAGGCTTTACCTTCTCTTTGAAAACGGGGGTTTTGACAATATCCTCATGCACCCTTATCGGTGAATACCGACTGGGCTGTCCAGGCACTTTTTTCAGGTTAGAGTGCCTCCCCCGCCTCGGGGGCGCTGACTTCTGAATCACACTTTCCGATCCCAGTGTCACAGTTCTTGCAGTGAGAGAGAACTAAATATTTTCAACACAGTTGATAACCGGGACACGCCGACGAGGTCAGTGAGTGTTAACATAATGCGGCTTTTCTTTTTTGCAACACATTTGAATCCGGTGTAATGATAATTATAGATACCTTTAAGTAAGACGATTCACCGGAAATGATAGGCGGCGATTTAAACTATACCCCACCCCCGGCTGTGCGACTTTCAAAGCTGGGTAACACCTGCTGGTAAATCTGTTGCCTGGCACGGCGCCGCTCTGTTTGATTTTGTTCCCACTGAACAGATGCATGCGAAGAGCATATTTTGGAATAGGTACATGTCAGAGATTGTCGGTATATCGCAATGAATAAATTCGAAAATTCAGCCCATTTCTCGGACGTACAATGAAAATGCTCTAGTTTAAGTTAATTCAGCTTTACATACTTGAACGGGGGTCTCTAAACTACAACCTGGCGGCCAGATCCGGTCTGCCAAAGTTTTTAATCCGGCCCGCGAAGCTCTTATGTAAAAAATTAAAATATGGAAATGTGTGAAAAAAAAAAGAAAAAAAAAAAAAGGTTTTTCTTTATGTTTAGAAAATGATTAAAAGGATGAGGTTTAGGAGAACCAATTTCACTAAAATTTCGGCGCGCTTACCTTTATAAATCAGCAATGTGCCCCGCTTCCACATCCGAAAACATCGGAGACCCTTGCACTAAAACATTTTATTCACGCTTTTTTGCTATTACCATTTTATTTCATCCATGTGTTGATTTTCATATATAAAAAAAATTATTTTAAATTTATGACCATTCAGAGACCAGTCAAAATGCAAATGTTTTTAAATAAACATATTTATTCATCGAAATTAACATTTACAAACCATATAAGAGTTCTCACCAGGAAAATATGTACAATATTTCTCGCGTTGCCTACGCACAGTTCAAACACTTCAAAATACAACCGCTAGAAACAGCTCTGTATTAACAAATGTCTTTCTCCAAATTTACAACATGGCAAGGAAGAAGAAAAAAACAAAACAAAAAAACAACACACTGAAGATGGAGTATACCTCTGAAATATATTTGTAATAAATTTCAAACAAGTAAAATATTTGTTTATTTTCCTAATATTACGTTGTGATTTGGCTTTCAAGCGCACTTGATGCGTATTTTATTTTATACAATAATTATTTTTATGCAACATGTTGTCACTTAGCTGTAGTCTTTTGTTCTTATCGAAGGCTGGGATTTTTTTATACCTGATCCCAGTTTTACGCGCTGATGTGCACGTGTGAGTTAGTAGTAAACGTATTTCCACTGTTTGAATGCATTGGAACTTGAGAATTATAATAGTTTAGAGGTCAATGAAAAGGCAATTATTTTTACAATAAACATATTTAGGAGGAAGGTTCTGAAAGTAATACCATCCTAATATGTTATTCCGCCCGAATGGACCAGAGGGGATTGCAAATTGTATTGTTATAACTGAACGTATGCATTCATGACCTGAAAGTTTCATCTCTCTGTCGCAGATATTGACGGTGTGGGACTATCGGAAATTAACCCTGTCTAAGACATGCGTCAGAAGCGGATATGCATAATTGAATTCCTCCATGCAGAAATAAATGAACCGATCAACATTCAGTGGCTCCTGCTGAACGTTTACAAAATCGATACAGTTGTTGTTAATACAGTTAGGAGATAAATTCGTCGATTTCAGTGTAACTATATAGATGTCGTGACAAAGCAACGACTGGGGCAACAAAATAAACTAACAAAAGTGAATTGAGTGATGAGTATGTAAAAAAAAAAAAAAAAATTTTGAACACAAAAGGTTTCTCGTTTTAATGGTACGAACCTTGTATTTATTTCAATTCTGATTTTCAAAAGATATAAGAGTTTTCACCCGGAAAATACAAACAATATTTTATTTTTTTTCAAATAGTTATTTCATTCAAACAAAATATTTATAACACCCTTTTATTTCGTGAACAAATATTTAGCATTTGCGTTCAAATGTTCCTTCTCAGCTTTTTCCTGGGGAGAGGGAGGAGAGCTTATTTGATTGCCATCCAGTTACGAACCATGTTTTAGATTTTAATTGTCAACCTCTTATACATCTAATCACTCAGACAAATTGATAGATTCTTTCTTTCCTTGCGGTCATATTAAAAATATTAAAAAAATTGTAGTAAGATGATAATGGACATTTTGTTACATAAATTTGTATTAAAATAGTAATGTATTTTATATATAAATGTTCTTTTTCCGTTTTGGGTACGGCGATAAACACTCAGATTTAATTAAGCGATTTTAATTCTGACGCGATCAAGCAACTCAACTACTTTGTCACGTCTGAGTTTAAAATAACAGCATTTTTGTTAGGTGTAAAGTTGGAATATTAGCCTTTCTGTTAGTGTGTTACGCGTCTGTGTGAAATAACATTTTTTGTCCGGTCACGCTTAGGCTGCCAATTACATTTTTTGCCCCGATCACGCTTAGGCTGCAAATAACATTTTTTGCCCCGATCACGCTTAGGCTGCAAATAACATTTTTTGCCCCGGTCACGCTTAGGCTGCTAATAACATTTTTCGTCCAGTCACGCTTAAGCTGCAAATAACATTTTTTGCCCCGGTCACGCTTAGGCTGCAAATAACTTTTTTTGCCCCGGTCACGCTTAGGCTGCAAATAACATTTTTTGCCCCGGTCACGTTGCAAATAACATTTTTTGCCCCGGTCACGCTTAGGCTGCAAATAACATTTTTTGCCCCGGTCACGCTTAGGCTGCAAATAACATTTTTTGCCCCGGTCACGCTTAGGCTGCAAATATCATTTTTGTTACTCTACCGGTTACTCTTATGTTTGAAATAACATGTGTACTTCCTGTCACGCTTAGACTGCAAGTAATATATTTGCTCCGGTTACTCGTAGGATGCAAATGGCATTTTCACCATGGTAACGCTTAGCTTGCACACAACATTTTCGCCATGGTCACGCTTAGGCTACAAACAACATTTTCGCTACTGGCGAACTTAAACTGAAAATAGCCCTTTTCCCCCATGCCATACTTAGCGAAGATACTATTTTCAGCCTATGTCCACGCTCAGGCTGAAAATAGCATCTTCGCCGCTATCACACTTAAGCCTCAAACATTTTCACTTCGGCTGAAAATAAATATTCATCGTTGATAGCGCAAATCGAACGGACGCAATTTTTAAGAGTATTTTTCTTTTATATTTTCTTTCTAATTTTTAATAGTGAAATATTTAACCATCTCCTTTCGCTTCTTTTTGTATTTTCATTTATTTTACCCGCCTTTTTTGTTGTCCTTTTCACCCGTTTGTGAAGACGACATTCCTTTTCGTTACGGTGTGGAACTCTTCTAGGGCGCACCCGGCTGGAATGTCTTCTTCGTCACACCTGGGTGGATGCTTTCAGTGGGTGGCAAGCGTTTCAAGGTAGCATTTATTCGACACAATATATTCACAGACATTTTTTTTTTATTTTATATAAGAAAAAAAAAATAGTGGTTTGTAAGGAGATATAAAGATCGACAGAAAATGAATATTTTCTCTGCGTTCTTTTTAATTTTTTTTCTAAGAGTATGTAAGAACACTAGCTTGGTTACCAGTCTACGTCGGGTATAGCAGATTCTGGTAAACGTCAAAGGCAGGTGCAGTAATATCTTCAGCGACTAATGACCAAATAAGGATAGCGTTTGCTTAATCAAATATTGTAGTGTGTATTAGAAGTTTTTTTTTCTTTATGTCGATCGCTGCAGACAATGCATGAAGAATCTTGATATAAGGAGCTAAAAATAGTACTTAAAGGTCAAAATATTGCCAATTATAAGTGCTAGATGGAATAGATTCTGACAAAGAAAATAGCAATTCTTCCTCCTTTGTCAGAAACATTGCCTATGGAATATGAGGACTAAAGAACAAAATAAGAGAAATGATAGGTGACAGGGTGATAAAAATACACAAGAGATCTACTTTCTACTCTTAAATAGTTTCGTGCCTTTTTACTGGATAACATTAAGTACTAAGATAATTTAAGATTTAGTTAAAGTTACAAATCGGTATTAAAATTCGGATCAATTAGGTTTCAGAAATACAGTGTTCCAAAATTTTAGCATTGAATATCTCGAGAACTGTGTACGTCCAAGGATAGAGTAGTGTTGCCATATCCGGGCATGAGCTGCTAGAAAGACCTTATCCTACCTTGACAGAGTTCAAAATATACTTCGTAGCCTAGTAGGGAGATGCCCTTTTCTCTCCCCTGCAACCTCTTTCTCACAGAAGAGACGTTGCGAATCTGTCCCAGCTTTATCGTTATTTTCATATAACCAATGTTCGTCTGAGCTCGAATCTATGCCCCCCCCTCGCCAAACTTTCACGAGAAACATCCGTCTAGTTGAAAACACTATCAATAATTTTCCCACTCTTTATCCGCACCTAAGCCTAAACGTAGATTCCATGAACAAAGTTTCTTTCTTAGAACTGTACACTTGTGGAACTGGCTTTCATTTGCCTGATTTCTATGTTAGTACAATATGGTCATCTTCAAGTCCAACGTAAACAAATTCTTGATGAGCCATTTCCCTTAAGTAATCGAATTTACCAAATTTACACTATTAACGATTTCTATGATATTGTCCCATTGACTACTGTACACTCTTTAACCCTTATCCTCGAGTGGCCTCTGGGCCTTGATAAGTGGTGACTCCTTTGTAAAAAACAAGAACTATTAAGGATAATGATTTGAAAAGAAATGAAAAAACAAAAAACGCTTAATACATTCAGCTTTAAAACTGCACCACTTTCATCTTACTGCCATTCAAATTTAAGCAGATACACGGACTTGAAATGTGGCCAAGACTTTGGAACATCCTGTACATCTTTTTCTATATTTAAAATCAATCTTGTGACGAAAAACCAAACAACTTGAGTTTAATATCCGTTTGCGTACAGATGCCAATTGCGTTGATTGGTTGGTAGGTTGTTTTTGTTTTATGGCATATCAACCCTTTTCAGGTTATTTAATGCCGAATCCAAAGATTCGAAAGAAAATTTTTTTAATAGAATATATTTATTGTTTTCAAGTCAGTTTCTATTTAATCCATAGTTGGGACCCTAACAGATACTACCACTCCGGGTCAGAGTGGATCTGGGAGCAATGGCAATTAAAGGGTGGCTCCACACTCCCTAAAGTCCACAAGCTGGGCCTCACCATTGGATATAGTTTAAGGTCATATCCAGGACCGCCAGGTGCGTTGAAAGTAAACCTATGTTCACTCGAAACCGTTTCTTCTATTTTGCGTATTTTTTTTTAAACCTATGTGATCTTGAACTTCTTTTTCGATTGCTTTTACGCAAACAGCTACATGTGTAACATGACCATTACGCTCGAACCGTGTTCGTTATACTTTAAAATCTCTTCGATCCCTACGTCGTCCGGTACCGTCGCAAAGGAAAAATAAACAAATCTGACTTGGCTATTTTCGTTTTTAGCAAAAGGCATTTATTACTGTTACTTTCCAAACAATGCCTGATTCTTGTTTTTTTTCTTTTTACTGTTCATTTCGTCTGCCATGGGATTAATAAAACCCTGCAGTCTCGACATCAGCTTAAAAGTCTCTCGTCGTTACCACGTCCATTTTCCCGACGTAGAGTATTTTGTCTTTTCCTTCTGACGCAAGCCTGTGCACACTTGCTAATTTGCATATGTGCTTTAACGGCTACTCATGCTAATATCTTTGCAAGCCAGCTAGCCTACAGCTGCTGATGATATTTTTACAAGCGCTCTGTTACACACGGCGATGAGGCAGAAATTGTACTACATGATAATTCACATAAGAAATCTAAGCATTTTTCTTGCATTTGTACGACATCTACTTTAACTTCAAAACCCCCTTTCTCTATCTTAAGAAAGGATTTCTAAATAATAAGGCGAGCATTTAGAAAGCCATTCTTAACATGGGAAAAGGGACATTTTTGTTTAACCATGTTATACTCTCTGTTTAATAATAATAAAAAAAACTGATATCGTAATGTAACCGAGCTGCTGACGCTGGGTTAGCAGCAGCAGCAGCAGCAGCAGCAATCATATTCAAATGACAGCAGAAATTAAAAGAACATGACTCGAAAATGACAGGGAAGTACGTGTCCTAAAAGTGGCACAACAAATATAGAATACTCATGTATGCAGAGTCGTGTTGAGCACATTGGTGCACGAGAAGACGTTTTAAAATAAGAGACAAGGCGTTATTCTGGAAGTACCTGTAAATAAACGTCTGTTCGTTCAATTGAAAACAAAGTTAGTCAAATGATTTCCTCGTCTTTGTTTCCTTGCGACTATCTACATACAATTTGTGAATCCTGAATGTTGACATGTAACGACTACGTTACAGTAAACATTCAATTGTTTCTTTTTTTAATTTTTACAAAAACTCGTGTTTTTTTTAATAGTCTATAATGAATTATACTAGAAGTATTTTACGAGTTTCTCTATGATTTAACGCTATCTGAGACGAACTTAGAATCTACAGTCTGCCTTGTCACCGTGTAACCGTCTTCGTAACAGCCACCTTAAATTAAATTCAGTGCCGAATCGTATCTTTAATCTAAAATTTTGACATGAGGACTCGATTTTTTGTTAAATTAAAAAAAAATACAAAGATTTAACTTTTCTTTTGAAAAAGACAAACAAGCTAACAACAAATACTCTTACTTACTCTTGTTTGGTCCCAATGTCAGTGCCTAGTATTTAGATTAAAAATCTATTAACGCCACGACAGTGAACAAGTTAGTCTGCATTTTCTTTTAGATACTCAATCAATCTTCAGATTATAATTGGTTGGAGTCTCCGTCTCAATTTGATGGCGAAAGAATAAAAACATAATATTTGCCATTGTATATATTTCCCCAAAACTTCTGGCCTTAATGGATAGGAGACTAAAACTTGCTGCTATGGTTTCAAATGATCTGAAAAAAAACAGCAAGGGGAGACTTGATTCCAAATATTTCTCATTGGTTTTTATGCATAAAGTAAATTTCACAGCGGATAAAGATTTGCTACTGGAAATATTCATAATCGTACCCTATTTCCAAAAGAGGGGAGATATGAGAAATATTTAGAATCAAGTCACCCCTTGCTGTTATTTCAGATCATTTGAAACCGTAGCAGCAAGTTTTAGTCTCCCCTCCATTAAGGGCAAAGGTTTGGTATATATATATATATATATATATATATATATATATATATATATATTATATAAAAACGTGATATCTCCATGCTTTATTCACCGATCGCCCTTATTTTACAGGACATGGCAGAATCAACGACCGTGAGTACACCAAAACGCCAGTGGGAGCTGGGACAAAGAATACACTGTGTTAAGTTTTACTACAAGGCAGGCTCGTTAAAGGAAACCCAGGACAGTTTCATGCGTCAGTTCGAATGTGAAAAGGCTCCACCCAAAAGCAGAATTCAGAACTGGGTCGACCACTTCGAGAAGTATGGGACCGTGAAGCACCTCAACGCTGCCAAAGAGAACCGTCTAAGCCACTCGGGATGCCCCAAGAAGCGAACAGCCGAGCTGGTCGAAAGAGTGAGAGAGTCTTTCCAGCAGAGTCCAAAACGCTCTGTGCGTAAGCGAAGTCAATCCCTCGGTATGTCCCGTGAGACTTGCAAGTGAGTGCTGGTGAACGATATCGGGGCTTACCCATACAGAATACAGACGCTGCAGACCCTTACAGCCTCAGACAAGAAGCAGAGGAGGGCTATGGCAGTCAAGATGCTCGAGAAGATCGAGGAGACACCAAGTTTCCTTAACCTCCTTTGGACCTCAGATGAAGCCCACTTCCATCTTGATGGAAAGGCGAACTCTAAGACAAATGTCTTCTGGGAGTCCTCCATACCCAATGAAGTAGTCACCAAGCCCTGCACTCTCCTAAGTGCACGGTGTGGGCTGCAATCTCGGTCAGAGGCATCATTGGACCAATCTTCATCGAAGAACCTGGCGCAGCAGTGACAGTCACCAAGGAGCGGTATGCGGAGGTCCTCAAAACCTTCAAGAGTGAGCTCCAGACCATCTACCCGTCGCTCATGAGCAAGTTCTGGTTCCATCAGGACGGGGCAAGTTCTCACACCTCAAACCTGTCCCGAGATTGGCTGGAAGAGAACTTCGGAGGCCGAGTGATCAGTCTCAAGACTGATTTTGAGTGGACACCCCATAGCCCGGACCTAAGCCCCCCCCCCGATTTTTTTTCTTTGTGGCTATCTTAACGACAGAGTCTACGCAGGGAAACCCAGAACCATCACGGAACTCAAGGAAGCCATCAGGGAGGAGATGAGAGCCATTACTTTCCAATTCGGTCTGTAAGAACGTAATGGACAACTTCGTGCTGCGCCTCAAGAAATGTACGGAGCTAAATGGAGGTCATCTAGAACATATGCTGCAGAAGGGAGATAAAAGGCCAAAGACCCTAGTGTTTTGATGTGATGTTTTGAATATAATAAGCTAGTTATGACCAAAGTTTCATTTCATTCGGACAAAACACTAAGAAACGGGGCCTAATTAAAGTTGGGGCCCATTTTTGTGGTCACCTTGTGGGTGTATATAAGCTAACTAATCCTCCTCTTAAAGAAAGAATACAAGGCCTGTGAGTATGGATCTCCTAGAACTGAACAGCAACATTATGTAGTTAAAAGAGAAAAATCTATTTTCAATAATGGTCTAAACTCTGTTGAATTTTGGTGCAGATGGAAACACCCTGGCGGAGCAACACGTTGTTAGCTGTAGGAGTCTAGCTAATATCAATAACTCCAGACGAATAATTGCCTGGCCGCTCTTTGCAATAAAATAGGACGATCTAATGAAAGGATATTCTGAAGATGTGCCCATTCAATCTTCGTGTTTTAATCTGAAGCTTTACATACCGGCTGACAAACAGATTTTATAAGGACGCGTAAACATATTTGAAGCCTGAAAGAACGACGAATATATTACATACTTAAGCGGGACAAACCTACTGATGAACAAAGCCTCACACACACACACACACACACACACACACACACACACACACACACACACACACACACACACACACATATATATTAAACTCACTTTCACCCCAAACAAAGCATATCGACACTTGGATTTAAGGAGCTACTATTTGGGACCATGTCTTGGAAAGATTAACAAGATGTTGGTTTACCTTACATTTAAACTTCTGCATATTAGTGCTGTCACGGATGTATACGTGGACGTAGGGATAAAAATGCTTTCATACATGCATGTTTTTAAAAAAAAAAAAAAAAAAAACTATTTGCACGATATTATAAGGATATATGCCTTAACGTACTAACAGATTGAGTAAAATGTTTTTTAATTATCTCGTCCGTTTTAATAATTCATGCAAGATTGAAGTTACAAGGTCAATGTTCAAGGAGGAAGAGTGAGGAAGCGGGGCTTCCAAACAAGAAGAGGCAGGTAATAAACAAATATTGGATTGAAGAGGTAGACATGACGCATCGACGCGTCGCGATTTCGGTCGGGTTTTAAATAAAGATTGACCAACCAATGGAGCCGACCGATCGGCACGGAACGTTAGGAAAATAAAGTTGATAAAGGTGAAAAACGAAATTGTCTTTTTTTTTTTTTTTGAAAAGGCATGCAATAAGATGTAGGTCATGAAATTGAGGTTAATTGCAAACACGTTGGGTTATGAGGTTGACCTCATGGGAATCTATCGAAAACTAAACAGAAAAAATGCAAGCGTGGAGTAACACGCTCACACGCTAGCCCAAAGATTAACAAGGCCGATAGCCATTAGTCGCGTGCTCTCGTGTAATGTATGAATGCGTGAATGTAGGATTGACATGAAATTCTTAAGGATAAACTAAAATCTCCGAAAAATGGGCTGAAATTACTTTAATAAATAAAAGTAAATGACTTAGAATGACTTTAATGAACTTAAGGATGAACTGAATGACCTTAAGAATGACTTGAATGCTTTAAAAATAACTGGAATCCTTCAAAAACAACTTGAATGATCTGGAGAATGACTTGAATTGCTTTGAGACTGGCTGGTTGTAAAGTGGGTGATCATTTTACATTAAATCAATACAGAAAAGTGATCCCCCAGTTATATCACAATAAGTACAGCATGTAATAAGAACAGATACTAGACTTTGATCTTGGCCAAAAGGCCAAGAAAAGAGTATTTATTTGCTCCCCCACCGAGTAAATTAGGCACAAGGCCGATTTTTAATGTGAGGAGTTAAGGGGAAATAGGGACTAACTCCCCGGAGAGTAGGGGAGCTGGATAGTGACAATTGGTATGAAGGGTTGCCCCTACATTGACCAAGGTCTTATATGTGGGGTCGTTCCCACATATGGTCTTTGCTTGCAGTATCTGCCGGACAAATACTACACTTTGATCTTTATATTTAATTTATTTCGTTTAAAGAAAAAATTACAATAAAAAAAAATCCCAATATAAAATTAAAAAAATTAAAAAAGTAAATTCTCCAAAAGACAAAACAAGTTTAGGCACAAGGCCCCTTTGATCTTGACCAAAAGTCCAAGAAGAACTTAAAAAGCTAAGAACAGCGTCTATTAACAACCGACCAGAAATTTATGCTAGGCAAGAGTGCCTCTTCATAAGGGGAGCATGCTCTAATTCCCACTTTCTTGACCTTGTGTCACATAATGCTGTGGTGGGCAACATTTTAATATCTACTCTCGTTATATCAAAAATATTACAACAAACAATTAACTTTTATTTTTGATGGGAGTAGCATACGTCGACAGGGAATTGTCAGAATTGGCTCTTAATTAGCAAACCCAACATTATATATATACTAGCAGAAATAAGTAACTGGAGAGGGTACACGAATTGTCTAGTGTATATTATTATTATTATTATTACTAGCGGGACCTGTGAAAATTCCAGAGAGGACTCATTCATATGTAATACATTGATGTTGACATTCTGTAGATGTTCAGTGTAAATGGAGACGTCCTGATATTATTGTAGCTTTTTTGTTAAAACTGCAAAATTATTTATTTCAGCTAGCACGAACGCCTGGCAAAGCCCAGTCGTAAAATACGCTTAAATATGATATTTTAATTCTTGCAGATTTCGCGTATATCATTATAGAGTTAATGTTCTATCGATTTTTATATATTAAGTTGCGATTTCAAAAAATAAAAAATATATATCCATATGGCTTGGGTGCATTAGCTTTAATCGAAACCGAAATAAAAACTTATGAATATATATATATATATATATATATATATATATATATATATATATATATATATATATATATATATATATATATAACTTGAGTTCCTTCAGCCATAATTGAAACCGAAACCAAAACTTATGAAGATCATTTTATCATCGAAATACATGGACACATTTTTCCGCTTCCGATACCTTGTGTCCATATTTTTCGATGCTAAAAACTATTCTTTAATTGTAGCTTTTATTTGATTTTGTTTAAAGCAAAATCTTCCACAGTTGGTGGCAATGATAAAATAATAAATATTTATTGAGAAATGTATATATATATAGGCTCCTTCAGTCTTTGACAGACTATGGATACCCACCGTAGGGGTGCCAGCGCATGATTTTATTTTATGTGTGTGTGACAGGAGATGCGCAATCACAACCACACCTCTCCTAAGTCGACATTGTTAAATACCAGTGGCAAGTGAAGTGTATGTTCAGTTTTGGAAACAAATGCTGATATAAGCGGAGAACACATACAGCTAATTCCCAGATGGTCACCCATCTGGTGCTAACCAGGCTCAACGTTGCCTAGCTACAGTGATCTGAGGAGAACTGGTGTGTCAACACGATTATGCTGAATAATACATATTTCGTTGTATCACATTTCGTCAGTGTGATTAGACCATCAAATTATTACAGCTGGGATTGTAACTCAATAGTTTTGTCGATAGTCCGAGACTCGATCTACTGTGCGATCGGTACAAGTAGATTAAGTGGGAATTTCACTGTTCACCCAAACAATATTAGCTATTGCAGTATATTATTTTCTTTATTTTATTTATCGCTAATGCCAGTTTGTGATTTAAATTACCACAACGCTTAACCCACTAAATAAAAAGTGTTTGAAATCGTTTCCTTTCGATATTAATTCAGCAGACTTTGCCGCCTCGATATAACCAGCGTGTTTTATCACTGCCACATCTGCTTAACACACGAGTACGCATGCGTAAGAAGCACTTCCGGTGTTTGTCAATGAATGCCTTCTGTTGCGAAAGCAGCTTGTTCGGCTGGCCGTAAGCACATGACTGAAACCTAAATCAAACTTCCCTTTTCACGAAAGATAAAGAAAAGAAAGTGTTAGATAAATATGAATGCGTTTTTATTTATTCATTTTTTTTAATCACAAACTCATTTTGTTCCTAGCAATCAGCAAAGTATACCAGTGTTGTCCAGGATATAGTGTCAGTGATTAATACAAATGATAAAATTAGCAAAAAATAGCATTTTTTAAGAGATGCGGAGATATGTCTCTGAATTTTTTAGATGATGGTTATACTATTCTAATTAATTGGATTCTTCGGACTACTGTTCTCATCTTCAGTGCTATTTTCACAACGTTTTAGTCGATGTAACCCTTGAACTTCTTTCAGGTGTATCTAGTCGAACTTGGGAATCTTTCAGTGGAACTAAAAAAAATTACACGGAATTTTGAACGGAACCCTTTATTTAACCCACGGATATAGCGTGCTCTCGTTCCGTTAACATGTATGGCTTGCAGTCCTGATTAATTCACGATTATATTTTTGAGTGTCGCCCGCGCTAAAGATTGAAACTTCAGCCTCCAGAACCGAATAATATACAATATACTTTATCCACTATGCCACAGACAATTCTCGTAACTATCGATTTTCTCAAATTAGTTCGTTAATCCGAACATTCCATATGTGGTGTGTACGTGTTTTTTGTTCCTTTTGTTTGCCGACACCTAAACAAGCCATTGCCACTGAAGCATAAGGTGCTACTGTGAGAGGCGCCAGATTTATAGGAGAATAACCTAGATAGAAAATTGTACAGTAAGATATTCATTCACATTACATTGAAATTTTTACGTGTTGGCACGGTTGAGGAAGTAAGTCAAGAATTCCCATATCCAGCAGTCTGGGGGTAAAACAAACTTTCAAAATCAGACCTCTTTCGGAATCTAAGGATCTCTATAGTGAAGGTGTATACGTTTGTATCCTGTTATATTGGTCGTGGGTATTTACATTGAAGTGCATATTCCATCGATGTACTTGTAAAATATATGCTGGGATGCAACACTGTGACGATGTGACAGAGGATGGAGCTCGATAAACAAACACCTATTAATATTTTTTTGCCATTATAAAAGGGTGGGACACTAATGTTGCAATAGTCAAATGCGTAAACAATACTCTATGAATGGAAAAATACTGGATTTATGAAGATATAATATACTACTTTGTGTGATCATTTTTCTAGCCCGATAAACAAAGCCTAACTTATTTTCAGCAGACCTGTCAGCATCTTCTATGTAGTCATACTACTTTATTTTACCTTATCATTCCAGAGAGATGAGTTTAAACGTTGTACTATCGGGAAGCGTGCTATCGGCGATAACAATCGAGGGTTGGATTCTAACAAAAGGGGAAGAATTGCTGTTTCCTGGGTCTGCTGCGAGTTTAAATGTGTACTATGTATAGATTTTCAATCCTTTCAAAGTATCTTCATCATTCAATTGTAAATAGATATATTTCTTTAACCTTAAAGTCATAATAATGCTAGTCCCTACGCAGTACTACTGATAAAAGATCTCCTAGGAGAATGTTGTAGGAAAATGTTGCCCCACCCTGCATATTCTCTTGACCTAGCTCCCTCGGATTATCATTTATTTCCAGAATTATAAAACCATTTAGATGACCTTAGATTAACATCCTGAAAAAGGATTGAACATTATTAATATTCATATTTCAAATCGAAACAAAGATTTTTACAGGCAAGCACAGATCGTTAGCCTTAATAAAGATTTTGAAAAACAGTTTTTCGTTTTCAAAATGGCATTTTAAATCGGCAAGAACTTTTGCACCGACCAACTAGTTATTATTTCAATACACATTTGCTTAATATAGAAAAGTATAAGAAGTCTCTTGCAATGTAAGGAATCGGCAGTTAAATTGGCCTAACATATGAACAAAAATGGACAAACGAAAATAGATCTCGTTTGTTAGCCGTTTATTTACCAAAAACAAGCACAAATACAAATCACGAAATATGGACTTACTGCTTGAGATAATCCGGGTGGTTGAAGTCTGTAATATTTCGAGAAATAAATCTCTTTTTCAAAAAGGTAATGTTAACAAAAAACGTTAATGTTTTGAATAAAATAACAATGCAAAACTTGCATGAAGTTAAGAAAAACATGTATACAGATAGGATAAGTAAAACAATTTTATACATATGTTTTATAACGTTTTAAGGGCGAGGAACAGGGAATAATATAGTCGGGGCAGAGGCATACATGTATGGTAGGAGGTGAAATAAATAGGTAGGAGTCTCGTAGTGTGCCTAGTACACAATATTGCTAATTACAATACGATATGGAGTTACTCTCTTCTGAACACATCCGGGAAAACGATTCGTTAGAAGTCTTAATCAAGAGAGAGGAGGGCTGGGCGAGGGGAGAGAGATAATAAAGAGAGAGAGAGAGAGAGAGAGAGAGAAAGGGGGTAGGGAAAGAGAAAAAGCATTATATAAATCAAACCTGGAAGGACGATGAAATAATTATATAAATTTCGTTGCAGGCGGAGAAAACTGATGGAGGCACGACTAATCCGAGTAAAAATAGCAAGACACGTAAATAAGATCTTAGAAAATAAATAAGAAAATAAGAGGAGAAAGAGAAAAAAAAATAAGGTTGCCAGTTGATACTGATATATTTTTCAATTAATGAGTTGGAAGTTTTTTTTTGAAATTTTCTTTTTTTGTTTTTTCTCGGCCAATGAAAAAACGGGTGTTTGCTCTGCTATTACGTTTTTTTTTTATCTTAAGGGTAAAAACGCTTGAGAAAGATCTAAGCATATTTTAGAGTGGAAGTTGAGTCCTGAAGAGGCGGTAAATACCTTGACAGCCTTTTCGATTTTAAACAGTTGAAGCGATGTTTTTGTTTTGTTTTCTTCTTCAGAAAAAGTATCGTTTATCTTTCCTCCCTGCTGTCTCTTTCGTATAGAAGCGATGTTGCGAGCCTAGTTCCGCTCTAGCGATACTTTCATGTCAAAAGCTCGACTAAGTTTCACCGTATGCCCCACCACCACACAAGAATAAGTCTTCCGCGGCAAACATCCGACTAGCTATAATCACTATCACCAATGTCCCTTATTCTCTACCTGTGCCTGAAACTAATAGAAAATTCCATGAGCAGGGCCTTTTTCCCAGAACTGCTCGTCCATGAACACAAGGGTTGCTTTCCGACTGACTATAACATAGTCGTTTTCAAGTCCAACGTAAACAAGTACTTGATGAGGCGTCCTCTAAAATAAATTAACATTCAATTTCTACCATTACCGGTCATCATGGTATCGATTAACCATGTGTGGTCTCTGAACCTTGATAAGTGGTGTCTATATGACAAAAACAAAAAAAAACAAAAAGTAAAAAGTCCGGCGTTGCCTGGAATCTTATGTTATATTACTCTTTCGTCTATAATTTTTCATTTTTACAAATTAAATTTGGGAGGCGAGGCTAAAAGATATACACGGTATTTTTTTTGAGTGGGATAGAGTGTAAATAAAATGGTATTAATAGGAGTTCAAAAGATTTGACCTTTGTGCTCTCTAGAGAACTATTCAGCTAATTTTAGGTCTAAACATGTTAAATTTTACATAATGGGTATTCAGACATGCAACAAGTTTTTTGATCAGTTTTGGGGCGAAAATATGGCTGCCAAGAGGTCAAAGTTGAAAAAGTTGATCTTTGCAGACTCTACCAAACACCTCCGCCAATTTGAGGTCTTAACACTGGAAATTTTAGATGTAGGTTACCTGGACAAGAGGCAAACGTTTTAATATGTATATACATATGCACATAAAGTTATGAACAGTACATAGGGCCTGTGCAAAGTCGGGATAAGCTGCTAGTATAATATAATAATAAAGGCGAATCTGCATTAATCCAAATATCATGTTTAAGCGTGTTTTACGACCGGGCAATGCCGGGCGGCTAGCTAGTAAATAAAAAAAAGTGGTCGACCGTAGCCGAGGACGACCGTAAGGCTTCCTTTTCATTGGCTACTACACAAGGTGCAGAGACAAGACGCTTTTCTTAAGATTACTCAACTTATTCCGCACTTTAACCGTAGTGTTGAGTGTTTAGAAAGGAGGCAACAATGCCATGTTCGTGAGTCTTTAGTATAACCCGACCAGGAATTGAACCGTAGTCTCCCGGCCCATTGGCGGGTTCTCTGCTTGTCTAGCCTCACTGATGAGCCGTGAAACAGCGAAACAGTACTGTATGCGATGACTATAATGCTCCCTATCTTAGGTTGAGCATATTGGGAAGTGATATACAAATTACCATTAGCGTATGAAGCGATGCTCTTTGTGTAAACAAATTGAGCTTAGGTATTTGGACAATGTCTAAACATCGTTAATTCACTGCCCGTATAGCAGCAGCTGTATAGTACATCGGTTAGAAGCTTCGACTATCGTTTGGGCGATCGTCTGTAGGTAGCTGCTTGTCTAGCTGCACTGATGAGCTGTGAAACAGCGAAACAGTACTGTATGTGGATTATATATAAATAAAGTAAATATTTACATGTGTGCGTATATATATATATATATATATATATATATATATATATATATGTATACATGCACATATGTAAATATTTACTTCATTTTCTTTAAAAACTTTGGGAATTCCTTAAGTAGGATTAATTACAGGGCATGAATGTGGTATTGCGGTAAAAAAGTGCAGACTAACAGTAATCTCAAGTTTCGTAGACGATTAGAAAGACCCCCCAAATAATGTGCTTACGACTTCATGCCTAAGTTTTTTGTTATTAATTTTGATATATAGTATTTAAGGTTTTCATTGCTGTAATGTATATTTGATTTGAATCGAAATGAAACTAAATCCATAAAATCACAGTGTAGTATCTGTTCTGACGTTACACTTGAGTTAATTCGTCCTCAGTCAATGGAGGAGGGTATCGTTTCATACTAAGGCATTTGTTTTGCCTACTTCTAAAATGCCCTTTTTCTCCCAAATTAAAACGAGCTTGTATCACATTTTTTTTTACAATAGAATCCCGGTATACGGCATTAAAAACGAGTAACAAAATGCAATACAGTATATACACACTGTCAAAGTTTACAAACATTATGCTGAGGTTTTAGCGATATGCTGCGTTGTCCTTTTTGGTTAATCGTTAAGACTTGAGTCCTTTACAACTAAGCCGACGTTGATTCGATCAAGTTCAGTCTGAAGTTGAGCGTTGATTCGATCAAGTTCAGTCTGAAGTTGAGCGTTGATTCGATCAAGTTCAGTCTGAAGTTGAGCGTTGATGATTACCATTCATTGTTCAAAGCACAAGATTCTTTCTATGATTCAACAAATAAAAATGATCTTTTCGAAAAGTATTTTTTTACACGACGGACAAATGTTTCCTCATCTACAATTACTGTTTCGTTTATTTTTTATTTTTTTTTTTTTGAGGGGAGGTATCTTTAATTTATCCATGATTAATATGCCAGTCTTATTCGCTGTCAAAAAAAAGAATTGAATAAATATGCTTTGTTAGTGGCCGTACTTATATTCATATTAAATAGCTTATCAACCAGTTTAATTAAAAAAAAAACAGAAAAAGAAAGCAACAAACTGGAAAAGTAAAAAAGAGAAAGAAAATAAGGAAATTCGTATTTTCAATTATCGTAAATGCGAAAAAAGATATGATCTGACAGTTTTTTTACTCGCTAAGCTTTGCATGACAGGACAGATTATATATATATATATATATATATATATATATATATATATATATATATATATATATATATATATATATATAAGAAAAAAAAATTCCTATTCCCCTTACCTCACCTTTTTTTTTAACCAAGTAATATCTGTGACTTACTTGTAGTTTCATTAAATACTTTTATATGCAAAATCCGATCCTGCATTTTGCTAATTCCTGCCCTCTGATGAGAAGGAGAGTATTTCTTCGAAACTCCGCGGATTAAGGACTATCCACTTATCTTGTGCTTCCTTTTTTAAAATTAAATATGTTTTTAACTCTTTTTCAAGATGTCTTTTAACATGTTTTATTAATCATTTATTCATATATATCTTATAATATTCTTGTCTGTTTGCTTGCAGCATATATAACATATATATGATATAACGTCATATCATAGGTATATGTCATGACGTCATTTGGGGGACAGAAATAAAAGTAGATTTCCCGGGCAACACCAGGAAGTCTGATAATATATATATATATATATATATATATACACACACACACACACACACTGCTCTTTATTATAGCGTGGAGTATTTCAATATTATAAGTACATATAAAAATACGGGGCGAGACATACACCGACCCACCTATATATAGAAACACACCCAGAGTCACGCGCACACACACACACACATATATATATATATTACACACACACACCAGACTCCCCTGGGAATAGTTATGACCTTCAGCAACAAATCAAATAGTACTTGATGTTAAATTATTAAGAAATATTACCGAATTTCCCTCACAAACCACAAACACACACAATAAAATTCAACGTCACAAAACCAAATTGTCCTTTTTTTTACATAGGCATCACCACTTATCAAAGCACAGGGGCCACTCGAGGATAAGGGTTAAAGAGTGTACAGTTGTCAATTAGACAATATAGTAATTGTCAGTAATGGAAATTCAGTAAATTTGTTAACTTATGGGAACGGCTTATCAAGAACTTGTTTACATTGGACTTGAAGACAACCATATTGTAGTCAGCTGGAAAGCAGGAAAGCAGAAGACAGTTCCACAGGCATGCAGTTCTAAGAAAGAAGCTTTGTTCATGGAATCTACGTTTAGGTTTAGGCACAGATAAAGAGTGGAGTGAATTATTGTTAGGTTTTTCAGCGGGACGAGTTTTTCTTGTGAAAGTTTGGCGAGGGGTGAACATAGATTGAAGCTCAGTCGAGCACTGTCCATTAAAATAACGATAAAGCAAAGACCAACTCGCTACATCTCTTCCGTGAGAAAAAGGTTGCAGGGAAGAAAAAAGGAGGCTACGAAGTCTATTTTGAACTCTATCAAGGCAGGATAAGCCCTTTTTAGCAGCTCCTGCCCTGATGTGGCAACAGTGCTCCATGCTAGGACGAACTCGGCTCTTATATAGATAAAGAATTGCATCAGCAGTGAGATATTTACTGGATCGATAGAAGGACCCCACCATTTTTCCAGCGGCTTTGACAACAGATTTAATGTATGTGTTCCATTTCAGATCAGGACTTTAAACTATATCCGGTGGTAAGGACCCATTTTGCAGGCTTTGGGGAGTGTGGAGCCACCCTTTAATTGCCATTGTTTTCAGGTCCACTCGGTCCCGGAGTGGTAGTACCTTTTAGGGTCCCAACTATGGGTTAAATAGAAACCAACTTGAAAACAACAACTATATTCTATTGAAAACATTTTCTTCAAAATCACTGGATTTGGCATTAAATAACCTGAAAAGGGTTGATATGCCGTAAAAAAAAAAAAAAAAAGAAACAACCAACCAATCAACAAAACCAAAATCGAACCGGATGAATACATAAAAGTTAGATCACACAAGAGTGTCAATATCCCTTCAGATAGAGCGTTATAACAATGATTCTGGCTTATATTCACTTTGCAGCAGTTTCATCTATTATCCGTTCACCAAAACTGTATTGATAAATTATCAGTCTATGAGTATTAATAAGTTTGTCAGCCGCGCAATGTAACAACACCGCCGGAGTTGATGGCGATGAGTTCAACCTGGAAGAATTTGATTATTTAAGACCAGAGCTTAACAAGTATTTGTTAATTGGACTTAAAAATGACCATGTTGTAGCCAGCAAGGAAACAGCCCGTAGTATTGTGGTCCACAAGCGGTATTATTCAAATCTGTAAAAGCGTTGAATATTTTATTAATGTGTTTCAGATGATTAGGTGATACATAGAATCGCAGTAAGTATTCATACGCATACACACACACATATATGAGAGAGATGTTCTATGAGGCTATTCTAATACAGAGATATAAGCAGATCAAAAAAGCAAAGTACGACATAAGTAGAAATGAACATAGTTGTCTGGTTCCTTTCTTTTTGTTATCATTAATATAATATCTTTAAAAGTGAAAATGTCTGTGTGTGTGTACATTTTCCTACCAAATTACTCTGTCAATTTTCGGTTTACAGGCTCGAAATTTGACATAAGGGTTATTGAGATTTGGGAAAATATTTTTAATCGATTTTCCGCCAGAAGTTTGGCTAGTACGAAGTCAAAGTTCAATGATTTTACCTTTGAAAACACTACCAAACTCCTCCGCCAATTTTGGGTCTAAACACTTGAAATTTTAGATATTGGTTACTTGGACATGGATTTAACCATATAATATAATTTGAGCCCAAAACAATAAAAGATAAGTGGTAATAATTGGAGTCAAAGTTTTTAAAAATTACCTTTGCGGCCTCTACCAAATTACTCAGCCAATTTTTGGTCTAAAATTTGAAATTTTGCATAAAGTGTATGGCAGGAAAGGTCAAGCTTTTTAATCGTTTTTTTTTCTGAAAATTTGGCTTCAAAGAGGTCAAAGTTATAAAGATTTGACATTTGCAGTCTCTAGCAAACTATTAAGCCAATTTTGGGTGTAAACATTTGAAATTTTACATAAAAGATATTCAGACATGCAGCAAGCTTTTTAATCAGTTATTGGGCAAAATTTTGCTTCCAAGAGCTCAAAGTTGACAGAATTGACCTTTGCAGACTCTACCAAACACCTCCGCCAATTTTGGGTCTGGACACTTGAAATTTTAGATGTAGGTTACTTGGACATGGATCAAACATTTTAATTTTGTTTGAGCCCAAAACAATAAATGTAAAGTGGGTCAAAATTGGGTTTCATTTTTTTTTTTTTTAAATTGACCGCTGTCTATCAACTTTTCTCTATTGTTGTTAAGGAAGCTTATTATATAGATGGCTGTACACATGCACATTTTAATATATATACATATACACACTTTTTAATATATATACATATACACACTTTTTAATATATAAACATATACACACTTTTTAATATATAAACTTATACACACTTTTTAATATATATACATATTGACACTTTTTAATATATATACATATTGACACTTTTTAATATATATACATATTGACACTTTTTAATATATATACATATTTAAACTTTTTAATATATATACATATACACTTTTTAATATATATACATACTTTTTAATATATATACATATACACACTTTTTAATATATATACATATACACACTTTTTAATATATATACATATACACACTTTTTAATATATACATATACACACTTTTGAATATATATACATATGCACACTTTTTAATATATATACATATACACACTTTTTAATATATATACATATACACACTTTTTAATATATATACATATACACACTTTTTAATATATATCCATATACACACTTTTTAATATATATACATATACACACTTTTTAATATATACATATGCACATAAAGTTATAAACAATACATAGGGCCCGAGAAAAGCCAGGCTGAACTGCTAGCTTTTAATTCAGGGTGGTCGCTAGAAAAGCGGGAAATTTAAAGGTCAGCTTAGATCATTAATAAAATGCGTGATTGCTATTTTTTGATTGGTGTCGTGTGAGTGTTGTAAAAATAAATCGTTGTTTAACGTTGCAGTGACGTACATGGACGACATTTTGAGTATCTATGAGTATAATATAACATTTGTCTTTGAAAAATTTTGTAAGATTATTCTTGGTAAAAATAAATCGTTTTCTGACAAATTTCCCGCTTTTCTAGCGACCGCCCTGTATATTAATGTAGAAATCCTTTTTGCTATCAGTATAGTCGTCTGTATGACATATTTTGGGAAATTTTTAATTTAGGATGTTAGGGTTGAACTCAATTTTAAAACGTGTACAATAATGTAAGTTGAATCATTTTAAATTTTATATTGTTTGTTTGATTTTTTATTTGCTTTTTATATATATTATTTTAAGAATCTCTATATTAATACGTTAACGTGTGTGTTCTTTTGTGTGTCACGCTTACATCCAGGTCGTCTAATTGTTATGTTCTTCTATTTCTTGTCATAAATAATTTTACCAAGAATTCTTCATAGGTTTTGGTTTTGGTTTCGACTATGGCTGATTGCACATAAATCATCTATTTTTTTAATAAATAATTTTATCAAGAATTCTTCATAAGTTTTAGTTTCGATTACGGCTGAAAGAAACTCAAGTTAAATATATATATACATATATTTTTTTCATAAATTTTTATTTCGGTTTCGATTCAAGCTAACGCACCCAAGACATGAACATATTTTGTATATTTGAAATCGCAACTTTATAACATAAAAATCGATAGAACATTAACTCTAGAATAATATATACGAAATCTGCAAGAATTAAAATATCATATTTAAGCGTACTTTTAGACCGGGCTATACCGGGCGTTCATGCTAGCTTGGATAAATACTTGTGCAATTTTAGCAAAAAAAAAGCTACAATAATATCAGAGCGTCTCCATTAACATTGAACATCTACAGAATTCCAACATCAATATATTACATATGAACCCCCCCCCGTGGAATTTCCACATGTCCAGCTAGTGTATTATTATTTTTTACAATTATTTTTATATTATTATTATTATTAGTAGTAGTAGTAGTAGTAGTAGTAGTAGTTGTGGTAGTAGTTGTGGTAGTAGTAGTATTTCGGTGACTTCAGTATTGTGATGTTTTACACCTTTTTTTTTACTCACGAGCTGGCTTTTACAGCAAAGCTAGTGAGGATAGTCAAAGAGTCAATTAGATGGAAAGCTCCTGACGTAGGATATTTTCTGTGCCAAGCAGAGCTGACTTCTGGAGTACGGTGATGTTTTACTTGATTCTCAAGGAGTTCAACTGTTTCTCAAGATCCTCAAAAATTGAGTCAATATGATGATTGGAACGATGGAAGTTTTCTTATTCCACAATCTAGCAATGTGCACAATCAGTTTCTCATACTTCCGTAGGTTCTCATTCTTTTTTTTATGTCGTATGGGCAAGCCACATCAAACATTTGACATTCATTGGTCTTTTTGTTCACAACTACAATATCCGGTTTCATGTGAGTTATCTCTCGGTCACACTGAACCATGAAATCCCAGAAGAACCTTAACATCCTCATTTTCTACTACCGCTTCTGAGTGATACTGGAACCACTTGTCTGTCACTTGGATTCCAAACTTATGGCACAATCACCAATGCAGATTTGCACATACTTTGTCATGGCAACGTTTATACTTTTTTGGAGCAAATGTAGATCACGCACTAACAATGTGTGAGACTGTTTCAAGAGTTACATCACCCAGCCTTCAGAACTGTTCTTCCAAAAGATGTTTCTATTTAGTGTATGTTCCTGGGCACCAAATACAAGATATTCTGTCTCTTTCCAAGGAATTTTTATATAGAAAATCCTACATGTCCTGAGTATGTCGCCCAAATTGACGATGACGTTTCATTCTTACCAACTCAGTCAAATTTTCTGCTTAGATTCTTTCCTTGTACTTCTGCTTATCTTCCGATTATTCTAGCTCTTCTTCCTCTTTCGCCACTGCTGCAAATAACACTTCATGACGGTTAGCGAAATAGTGGTGCACACTTCTAAGTTCTCCCCCAACACATTCCTTAATCCCAATCAGCCATCCTCCTCCTTTCTTCCTTGTGGTGTACAGACGGAGTACATTAGAATTTGGGCGAAATGCTCCATACTTGACTAACAACGTCTATTTGGCTCTATCTAGCATTTCATTTCATCCTGTGTCCATCCTACAAAAGCTACACTCTACCGAATTGCAGCAACCACCCATGAATTGATGACTGAACAAGTTCCTACCATTCAGTTCAATTATTATTATTATTATTATTATTATTATTATTATTATTCATATAATTAAAATTATTTTATTTTTTTGATTTGCTGATTCATACGATATTTATCTTATATTTAATGTTTCATTTGTAATTAATAAAATATATTTTTCAAGTGCGGACTGGGGGCATACAAGTTAAAAGAAAAAAAAAACAACAACCAACAAACTTAAACCGATCTTATTATAAATGTATTTAAACTAAAAATGGCCTTCTCGAATGAATAAAATGCTATTTATCTTATTAATAATAAATACAAAACGCTGGTAAATTTTCGATTATTCCAGTTGGACGCTAAATTTTGATTAGCTCTTCTCATTTGATAAGGCCATTTCGAGTTGAAATAAATTTATAACGACATTAGGCTAAGTTCGTTGTTTGTTCTTTTAACTTATTTATGCTTTGCTACGCATTGAGCTCTCCCAGTTAAGATTTTCTACAGAAATTGCCCTAACCTTTACGGATATATGTGTGTGTGCGAGTGTGTGTATGTGTGTGTGTGCGTGCGTGTAAATACATATATATATGCATATGCCCGCACTATAAATTACATATGCATGCAAATCCCCGTAGGCTTAGGTTTTACGTTAAAATAATTGTACACAGTTGGAAAAGTATTCAAACCAACCGTTTGGAACAGGATTTTTAGATATGGGGTGGGCGATTCTATTTCGACAATTCAAACACAGTATCGTCTATGAGAGACAAGCCCGACGGTCATGAATAGGGACATTCATTACATTTCTATAAGATTCGATGCTCGTAAGCATTTACCATAATCTATCTGCTTGTTTCCAATGGTGAGACGGGGTGGAAGAGATAAATAGCTCTTCTCATCCTTCATGGTCTCTTTGTACGGGGAGTGTGTTCACAAAAAACACGCGGGAATTTGAAATTACAATCCTAGAATTTTACGGACGAATAACCGAAGCCTTGATTCATTTCCTGACAGAAGAAAAACGTCCATTATCAAAGATGGCGTGCCATTTTTTTAACAAAAATCTTTCTCACTCTATTATTATACTAAATGTGAGTCAATGAACGTTTGTTTTCCGAACCGTTTTTTTTTTCC
This sequence comes from Euprymna scolopes, assembly GCF_053919585.1. Classification (NCBI taxonomy): domain Eukaryota; kingdom Metazoa; phylum Mollusca; class Cephalopoda; order Sepiida; family Sepiolidae; genus Euprymna; species Euprymna scolopes. The sequence continues at coordinate 67,469,727 of NC_136507.1, forward strand.
TTTATACTTTAATAACACAAAATATGAAAAAATAGTAAATAAAGATAAAGGGATAAAGTTGTACATGAAATTATTTTTACATTGTTCTAATTAATCGTAAGTTATAATTAACTGAACAAGTCTTCTATCTTTCTCTTACTTAGTTCCAGGCAACGCCGGACCTCCAGCTAGTATAGCTATAAAGCTAAATTTATATCCCTCTGATATTGATAGTAAAAGCCTACTTTTTTCTATTAAAATGTTCTTAAACGAATTTTGTAATATACTCAGTAATAAATATGCGAGCGACTTCATGAAGACTAACTAATTTGCATATTCCTTTGAAAAACCAACCTTTATTGATTACTCAGTTTTTATAGTTTCTTATTAAAAGATTAGTTTCACTAATTATTACGCTTAATTCTTTTTATGCATAGTTTTTTTTTACATTCTGCATACTTGCGTAGAATTTAAGCGCATGAAAATTGGAGAACTGCCGACTGTCAACACGACGGTTCTAGGTTCAATCCTTGGCTTGGGAAAGATGCTACTCTAGTGGCACTGATGAGTTGTGATACAACGAAACAAGACTGTATGTCGATGACTACAAATATATATATAAGCATCCGTATAAAAAGCGTTCAACTTGTATTCATTAAATCGCGTATAAGCCTATGTTTGGCATTATGATGCAATAGAACATCCTACATCCGTCTTTTTCCCCATCATTGCTCCCCGTTCAATCTCGAAAGACAATGGATACCCCCTGTAAGCGTAGCTGCGCATGTAATTGAGAAGCAAAGCTTGCGCAATCACCAACAACATCTCTCCTGAATCGGCACTGCTTGAATGGCAAGGAGAAGTACAGGACGGCTGGAAACAATGCCGAGATAAACGGAGACCACATACAGCACCTGGAGTTCCCAAATGGTCACCCATTGTAGTATTGACCAAGCCCAACGTTGCTTAATTTCGGTGATCTAAAGGTAACCGATGTGTAAACGTGATTATTCTGTATATTTTATTTCCTATAAAAACCTGATATATAGAGCAAGGGTGGATTGGTTAAGTCTTCTGATATTAATAGTATTAATGTCTGTATCTCAATTATTTGACTCGCTTTTTTAATAATCTTTTTTTATTATTCCTTATAATAACGTGTTGGTTAGTTTTTCTACTCTAACAATCTTATCTATTATACGCGTTTATTATAGATACGCCACATTAAATAATGCGACAAGTTTTAAATGTTCGATACGGTTAAATAACCCCAGTAAACATCAATTTTATGCATTCTCTCTTCTGTCTATTTTTCTCCTGTAGTTGAAGCCTTCTGCGATTGAAATCTAGTTTTCCTTTGCTCTTCCGCACACGAAGAAAGGGAGATGATATACAGTAAAGTCATAAGACAACTGATTCAGTTTTTCACATGTATAACACATATAAGCGTGGGTGCAACCTGCGTTTTCCCGAAAATGCTGTTAAATCCTTTTTCTGCGTTTATGCTCATCTAGTTTCACGCAAAACATTTGCTGAAAAAAAATTATCAAGCAATTTGAAAACAATCAGAAGTGATGGTTGGTTGGTTGGTTGTTTTTGTTTTACGGCATATCAACCCCTTTCAGGTTATTTAATGCCGAATCCAAAGATTTTGAAGAAATTTTTTTTAACAAGTATAAAAGATAAAACAGAAAACACATACTCCATCATATTCTACATGTATGTTGGGCTCTGGATGCGTGTGTAACCTAATCGCGGAAAACGGTACTCTAAACGCTAACGCCCACAACTTAATCATCTGTCGATGCCATGCGCCTCAGTCGGTTAAGCAATTTATCTCCCCATCTACTCCGAGCCATAACTTGCCTTCAACTGCCCTAAACTATCCTCAACTGTCGCAAACTGAAGACTGTCCGTAAAACTCATTGTCACTTCTAAAACTGTGCGCAAACTAACTCTAAATATATTAACGTCCATGTTCGTCTTTCTATACTTGTTACCACAATATCTTGATTAACAAACCTATTACAAATGGCCGTTGTGTGCCTTGATGAACCATTCCCCATTCATTATCTTACTAAAAATCTCACTTACTCTGCTTTTGTTTTGTTCATCAACTATTTCCTCTTTTTGTTATAGTCTTTTTCCTCTTTTGCGTCGCTCTCTAACCTTTGGAGGCGGGAGTAAATGATCATAGGATCACAATGTTGTGATTTGTAATTGCATAAATAATAACACGTATTTTTAGGCTTTTTCTTCGAGGGAAGGTAGTGTAATAGTATGTTATTCTCGTTTAAGATCGAAGATAAAACTCATTAAAAAAAAACTCATTAAAAAAAAACTCATTAAAAAAAAACTCATTAAAAAAAAACTCATTAAAAAAAATCTTATACCAGATCCATGAAATATAATATGAAAGAGTGGCCCTTATTTGACTGCAAAGAAAGCAAAGTTTTTGATGCGAGTAAAATCGTGCCTCCCATAAAAAAAAACGCCATTCTGGATAGAAGTGAAAAGTATTCGTATAGTCTCGTCATTCCTCTCTTGCGAATAAAGATGTTGCAGACGACATGTTATAAGTAGCGCTAGGACAACAGCATATTCTTTTCATTGGTTTGACTCTCGAGTGTGTATCCGTTGATATCTTAGATGCTGTTATACAGAGTGATGTGGTTCTCAGTTGATTAACTGTGTCTAACTGTGTTGGATATATACTTGAGAGACAAAACAATGAAAAGAATATGCTGTTGTCATAGCCTTAGTGATAAGCCAACGTACCCTCCAAAATAAAACGGTAATGGCTAGCAGGGATGGTATATCTGAGATCCAACATATACTACACTTTAATTATAGATAAAAAGACGAAAGCGACGATATTTTCTTTATTTTCATCTGACAGCACTTTGCAAAATTAACAAAACGTTGGTTAATTTTTATTCCTTTGTCATTCTATACTACCCTATCTTCCGCTCTCAGCTCTCAGTTCAGTTCGGTTCGGTTCGGTCCAATCTTGAGCCTTAACAACTCTTGGCCCAAATCCGTTCCTGTTATTCAATCAGTCAAATATTTTGTGTTCGTCCGCTCCAAAAGAAGAAAAGATTTGCATTGTTGGTCGTTGAGAAAAGGTCGGTGGGTTTGTTCAGGGGTCGATAGGTTTGGGCGAAGGTGATAGGGGATGGTAGTTGGGGCAAAAGCATGGACAGGGTCAGCGGGTACGTGTTACGAATTTTATATGTACACACGGACATCGGGAATGGAAACCTGCGTACTCTGGGTTTACGCTTGTGTTAGAGAAAGAATAAGAGGCGAAGAGGTAACTCGAAGGGGAGAGGGAGATAAGAAAAGATGTAAGGGGATACATCGAGATAGGCTGGGAGGGAGATAGAAATAAAAATAAGAGGTGAGAAAAGAGAAGAGAGAAGCTGAGTGTCGAAAGAGAGAGAGAGGGGGGAGAAGCTGAGTCTGGTGAGACAAAGAGAGAGGGGGGAGAAGCTGAGTCTGGTGAGACAAAGAGAGAGAAGAAGAGGGAGGAAAAGAAGCTGTCTAGTGAGAGAGAGAGAGAGAAAGAGGGGGCAGAGAAAGAGAGAGAGGGATAAATGGGAGCACAGAATCTGAGTCTGGTGTGTGTGAGAGAGAGAGAGGGGCAGAGAGAGAGAGAGAGAGAGAGAGAGAGAGAGAGAGAGAGAGGTGTTTGGTGAGAGAGGCTAGGAGAAAGAGTGCGAAGTTAGAATAGCAAGTATGCGAGGGGAAGGCTGGAGTGAGAGGAAGATACGCTTAGAAAGAAAGAGGGCGCGGATAATGCGAAACGGCTACATCACTTTGGATTAGCAAAATAAAGAAACCCTGTTTCTGGACAGTGTTTAGATGGGTGACACGTTTACAATATATGATGTCGCATGTTTGGAAGTGGCTGTTACTTTTATTAATAACCCTTTAAGGAATATGAAACCCTATCTATAGGGGAAAAAATAGTTATAAGCACCAGTGCAAAAAATAAATAAGTAAATAAAATTTAAAAAAATAAAAACAAATCAGAAATAATACTAGTGATTCCCCTCTTAACGTAGCATTACTTCAAGTCATCGTGGATTTCTCCTTGCCAAAATTCGTATAAAATGTCAAAATATTGCCCCACCCATTTTGGAGTCCACAGGGAACGAACTCTCACACATACAAACAAACTTATATTATATATATATACAGTGATGATCATATTTATTGGCACGGTAAAATAAAAGTTAAATTTTGTCTAATAAATTCTAAAAAGGGGATTAAATTAAAGAAAATAACAAAGTATATTATGTATTTTTAACTGGCCTTTCCGATGCAGCAATCGGATTTTAGGAAAAATAAATAACAAAGGAACAACAAACATAATTGCAAAAAACCCTTGACCAAAATTATTGGCACGGCTTTGTTTTTCTTTTAGTATCAGTATAATATCAATCAATTTCCGGTTTACGTGCTTTCTGAACTTTTTTATAGCCATATTATGCTTGTTTAACGCTAATTCAGTGAATAATTTTTTTCAGATAATTTTTAGATAGCGATTTATTTAAACTATTATAAGTGACTAAATTATAATTTTCAATCGCCATGGTTAAAACTAAGGAACACAGCGAAGACGTCAGGAAGCTTGTTGTAGCATGCCATACCAATGGGGAGGGCTATGATAAGATTTCAAAGAAGCTAAACCTTCCCAAATCCACTGTTAGAGCCATAATAAACAAGTTCAAATCGCAAGGCCACGTTATGAGTTTAGAGGGTAGAGGGAGAAAAAGGATTCTTTCCCCAAGAGATGAACGGAAAATTGTTCGACAAGTAAAACAAAACCCAAGGATGTCTGTTGGGGAGATTGTTGATGAACAGAGCACCTCTGGAGTGAATGCATCTCGACATACAGTTGGTAGAGTTTTGAAGAGAGCTGGTTTAAAAGCATGTCGTCCGAGAAAGACTCCCTTATTGAAGCCTATGCACCTGAAAGCAAGGCTAGCCTTTGCAAAACGTCATATTGATAAAGATGTTGCATTCTGGAAACGTGTTCTATGGACTGACGAAACGAAAATAGAGTTATTTGGCCATAATAAAGTGTCTTATATTTACAGAAAATCTGGCGAAGCTTTCCTGCCCAAGAACACCATACCCACAGTGAAGCACGGTGGAGGCAGTTTGATGTTTTGGGGATCCTTTGCTGCCTCTGGACCAGGGCGACTTGTTAAGGTCACAGGTAGCATAAAAAAGGAAGATTATGTTAAAATATTGGATGAAAACCTGAAAGACTCTGCTAAAGAGCTCTCACTTGGTCGTCGTTGGTGGTTCATGCAAGATAATGACCCAAAGCATTCGGCTAAACTGACTAAGAAATGGCTTGAGGACAATCATATTAATGTTTTGGAGTGGCCATCACAAAGCCCAGACCTTAATCCAATTGAAAATTTATGGAGAACATTAAAATTGAGGGTAATGCAAAGGAAGCCTAAGAATCTTATTCAATTGGAGGATTATTGTCAGGAAGAGTGGGCTAAAATTACTACTGAAGAGTGCAACAACTTGGTTGTAAACTATGAAAAGCGACTGAGGAAGGTAATCAAGGCCAAAGGCTGTACAATTGATTATTAAATAAATCGTGCCAATAATTTGGAACAAGGGTTTTTTGCAATTATGTTTGTTGTTCCTTTGTTATTTATTTTTTCTAAAATCCGATTGCTGCATCGGAAAGGCCAGTTAAAAATACATAATATACTTTGTTATTTTCTTTAATTTAATCCCCTTTTTAGAATTTATTAGACAAAATTTAACTTTTATTTTACCGTGCCAATAAATATGATCATCACTGTATATATATATATATATATATATATATATATATATATATATATATATATATATATATATATATGACTACTTAATTTAATCACATAAATTAATATACGAAAGTATAAATTTATGCATAAACTTTAAGTATTTACTTCAACAGTGCTCAATACGTAGGTAGAGCTAGGTAGTAAGTTATAAAATATATATGGCAATTAAGCTACACAGAATATTCCGCGTTTCATCCACGCTCGGATTCGTAGCCTGATGAATTCTAGCGTGGATGAAACGCGGAATATTCTGTGTAGCTTAATTGCCATATATATTTCATAACATACATACATCTATATATATATATATAAAATATGCGGAAATTCCTCGAGAGCTCTTTCGGCTATCATCTCTTTAGGAAAAAATCGATAGCAAACAAAACAATATTATTAGCGAAATTAAAGCACTTCCTAATAATGGAAGCAAACATTTTTAATCTTTCGAAAACTGTTCTCACAGACAGCGAAAATAGAATCTAATCTAAGGGGTTAGATTTTCGTATTCCTCCCACTAGTATAAATAAAAAGAAAACATTCGCTTCTTTTGAGATTTTGTTTTCTTAGCTTATACATAATACCCTTTATTCCCTGGAAATATTTCTGGAATGAAATCTAGTTTGGTTGACTTAGCACACCGTTAAAGCAACACTCCTGTTGATTATAGCGACTTTGAATTTAAAACTATCAAAGCCTTGAAGTCAAATGCTGGCATCTATATGTGTAAACCAGACAAAGGAGCAGGAGTTGTGATTATGGATAAATCCGATTACGTTGAGGAAATGCTATTTATTCTTAACGATACTTCCAAATTCCGGAAACTTGGCCCTGTCGAGTTGACAGATAATACTTGGAAAAACGAGGCCAAAATGCAAAGATGTCTACTTGTATTATTTAAAAAGAACCTTTTTTGCAAGGACGTTTATGACGAAATTAGACCCTCTGGATCACAACGTCCCAGATTGTATGGTCTCCCAAAAATCCATCTGCAAGGTGTTCCACTGAGACCTATTTTATCTATGATAGGTCCTGCTCAACATTCTCATGTTCACCTAACAGATTAGACTTCGAACTTGATAAGATCAGGGAAATATTTATCAATAATGGTTATTCATTGGACCTTATTGATGATTACATAGACAAGGAGGTTGATTATTTTAAATCCCCTAAAATGTTTGGACCTGCGAAGTGCCCATTTAAAAAAAAAAAAACACCGTGAATTGGAGACAAGATTATTAAATTGTTAAAACAGATTGTTGAAAGTTTTTATAAGTGCTTCTATTTCAATTTTAGATATAGGTTCCTTGGACATGAATCTAACTTAATCACTTGATTTGAGCCCCAAACAATAAATGTTAAAGGGTCATAAGAGGGGTCAAAGTTAAAAAAAAAATTGACCTCGGCGGTCTCTACCAAATTACTCAAACAATCTGGTCTAAACATTTGAAATTTTACATAAAGAGTATTCAGAGATAGGGCAAGCTTTTTACTCAGCCTGGTTCGAAAATTTGAGCTACAAATATATAAATGTATGTATGTATGTATGTTTGCATGTCTGCCTAAAACTTTCGACAGAAGCGACGAATTTTCACAAGATCAGTATCGTTTTGAAGCGCGACTCTTCAGACAACAAATACCGAAAAATTGGCTAAAAACATTAATTTCTTCATCCTCAACTGGGAACTTTTCTATAGGAAGAAGTCTCTTTTTACACCGATATTTTCGAAAGTCATCCCCTCTTTTCTATTATCTAGCCTTAATTTAAACCTACGTCACTTCCGGTTTGGCGGTGGTCGTAACAGCAAAAACGTCAGGTTTTTCGCTGTTCTTTTCCTCTTTCGTGGTATGGGTTCAAGCCTGCCTTCCTACTACCATTTTTTTTTTATTAACACACACCTCCAAACACCCGGGCAACGCCGGGCACCCATACTAGTATATATATATATATATATATATATATATATATATATAAGTTTATTTTGAACTAATATAAAGTTGTAGTTACTATCTGTTTATTAACGTCGTGGTGTTTTGAGGATTGACTCTCATAACTATACAGATTCTTGAACTACATCACCTGAAGTACTTCATTTCATTTTGATTAAAAGCATATAACAATAGTCCGTATCTTACGCATGTGCCGGACATACATACAAATTAAAGACTTTTTTTAAAAATTTCATTTTATTTGCAACTTGAAAACTATAAACATTAAAAAGTGACCGTTCCGCTATTTGCACCACACACACAATCATGCATTATAGATGCGTGCGCGTCGAACAAAGTAAGTGTGTTTACTTATCACCGTCTAATATCAACTTTTCAATGGTCGACAGTTTTCAATTAAGACTTGTCTTCAATTTTAAAACATTAAGTTATCATTGCAAGCGAAATATAACGAATTGAAAAGAACCAACAGAACAGATGACCCTTTTTATTTATTTATGAATGACTAAATATATTCGTACGATTAGCGACATCCATACAGACTCGTACAAGGACAAAGTAAAGAACAGAACTTCCCTCACATATCATTACGCGCCTTTCTATGTATCATGTGTGTAGACATCCGAATAATGGAAGTAGTATTTCCGTTTGTTTGAAGTTGTCGCCCTTGGTTTGATAACTCTTCTTAGTTTGAATTGTGGTCTTCATACCACGAGTCTGGAAGAGACAAAAGTTGTTTCTGGCGAATGTTAGTCTAGCGATCACGGTGGGCGTTCCTTAAGCTATGCTGAAAATAACTTTATCTAGTGTAAGGGATTTATTACAAATCAAGACTGTATTAGAAGTTTACTTTTTATTAATTGTTTTTATTGGTCCCCTCGACAAAAGGAGGGTGGACCTGTAAATTCACCCTTGTCCGTTCGTCTGTCCACACTTTTCTCAATCACTACACCTTGGAATTTTTTTAAATTTTGCACAAACATTAAGCATGATATGAGTAAAAGTAACAGAACGAATTTTCCGGGAAATCTCCGATTACCCTCCCCTCCCTACGGGTGCCTTTTGCGTTAATAAAATAGCTAAAATTTACACTTTTGTGCATATTAAAAAAATTGATGCCTTGAATTTTTATAAAACTTTCTGAAAAGTTGTAACTTACTCATTTCTGTATAATTTTGTTTGTCTATACTTCGCGATAACTTTTGGTTGTGCCTCAGGGGCCCTTCTAGGGCTAATAAAAACACTCCATTTTTTTGGAGGGGGTGACTATTTTACCATATTTGTCCAAAATTTTTTTGTGTATGTGTATGCATTCTTCATTTGTTTTTATTTTAAAATGGATCGCTCTCAGCGGGGTTTTACACGCTAGTTGTCATACCAGCCGAGTTTTCTCTTGATTTAAGTCTTGTAACCACAAAGGTGGTCCTGAACAATCAGTCATTTGACCTAAAGGGTGAACTCTTCCCCAGACCTTGTCTTCTCCTTCCAAAGGTAGCTAATTGCCGATCGCCCAAGGCGTCTTAACCGGCTAATACCAATGTGCCGGTTCTCTGATATTTTTGCACCTGTCAAAGTCCCTGCCACATTGGAGGCGATGGTTTTACCCGTTAAACGATATTATGTCATATCTTGCGTAAATTGGATGCCCATTGCCGGGCGTTACCTGCTTCGGGAGTGGTTTGACAGCAGTTGACTGATCCGTTTCTACGGATAAATGTAGACGGTTTCATTCTTTTTTTTCATCCTTCCAAAGTGTCCCTCCCCTCAGTGTCACTATCTAACTTTGCTCATATCCAACTTTCACACATCTAACTTTGCTGCCTAACTTAATATCTGTCCATCTAATTTACATGCGTGTTCATATTATCTACAGAAAATATGTACTTTTTTTTTTTTAAATTCCATTTTCACCCCAAACAAGGCACAATACCTATTTGATGTAGGGGGCTACTATCGGGGACATAAATATGAAGGGAGATGAGCAGCAAAATGTCTGTTCACATTACACTTGAACTTCGGCATGTCAGTAGAGTTGGGAAAGCAGCATCCCGGAAGGAGTTTCAAAGTTTAGCAGTTCTGGGGAAGAAACTATTGGAGTAGAAGACTATCTTACACCTATGGATCTCTACAGTGTAGGGGTGAGATTTTGCTGCTTGTCGGGTTTGTCGGGGGTATTTACATCGTATCTTCATATTCAGAGTTGCTGTGTCGAAGAACTTCAGCCTCTGGCCTTCTTCAGGTGATTAAACGAGACGGGATAGAAATGCTGAGTCTTGTAACTGATGAGCTGTCCGAAACGTGGGGAAACAATAACAGCTATAAAGATGAAGATAATACACCACGAAAAACTTTATATACAAAGATGCAATAAAAAACTATTACAGAGTGGGTTTAATCAACACGGAGTGAGGGGGCGAGGGTAATGCATAGATAAGGGAGAGTGAAAAAAGCATAGAAGGATATTAATTTAGAAAAGCACAGATAAATCTACAGCTAACTTTTGCTTTATATTTGATGATGCGATACATATTCGCGCCGTAGACCGGAAGTAGCCTAACCAAAATGGCGGTTATTAAACAACGACGCCATTTTACGCTCTTCTGCTCTTTGTTCACATAAAAAAATGTTCAGACATTATCCGGTCCAGCAATAACCCCCATTCAACAATGCTAAAGAGGGGGACCAAACATTTCATCAATATGAAGGTCAAGGAAACATGTTTTGCATTCAATTGCCGCTATATATATATATATATATATATATATATATATATAAATATATATATATATATATATATATATATATATATATATAAAAGGTACAGATATGTGTTTATTTGTCGTGATATTTTCTTTATCAAACTTGATTTCTACGTTTGTCAAATATTTTCGTTTATCTTTGTTCGATGTCAAGACCCTGCCTATCATTTTTATACCAAATTTCGGAACACTGCCTCAAACGTACATACATAAACACAAACAAAATTACCTAATGCCGAAAAGAGAAACGAATAAAAATGCATCATTATATATATATATATATATATATATATATATATATATATATATATATATATATATATATATATATAAATAAATATATATATTTATATATATGCTTACGTATATATATATATATATATATATATATATATGCTAACGTATATATATATATATATATATATTTATATATATGCTTACGTATATATATATATATATATATATATATGCTTACGTATACATATATATATATATGCTTACGTATACATATATATATATATATACATATATATGCTTACGTATATATATATATATACATATATATGCTTACGTATATATATATATATACATATATATGCTTACGTATATATATATATACATATATATGCTAACGTATATATATATATACATATATATATGCGTACGTATATATATATACACATATATATATATATATATATGCTTACGTATATATATATATATATTCTTACGTATATATATATATTCTTACGTATATATATATATATATATATATTCTTACGTATATATATATATATATATATATATATTTATATATATGCTTACGTATATATATATATATTCTTACGTATATATATATATATATATTCTTACGTATATATATATATATGTATATATATATGCTTACGTATATATATATATATATATATATGTATATATATGCTTACGTATATATATATATATGTATATATATATGCTTACGTATATATATATATGTATATATATATGCTTACGTATATATATATATGTATATATATATGCTTACGTATATATATATATGTATATATATATGCTTACGTATATATATATATGTATATATATATATGCTTACGTATATATATATATGTATATATATATGCTTACGTATATATATATATATGTATATATATATGCTTACGTATATATATATATGTATATATATATGCTTACGTATATACATATATATATATGGATATATATATGCTTACGTATATATATATATGGATATATATATGCTTACGTATATATATATATGTATATATATATGCTTACGTATATATATATATGTATATATATATGCTTACGTATATATATATATATGTATATATATATGCTTACGTATATATATATATGTATATATATATGCTTACGTATATATATATATGTATATATATATGCTTACGTATATATATATATATATATATATATATGCTTACGTATATATATATATGTATATATATGCTTACGTATATATATATATGCTTACGTATATATATATATATATATATATATGCTTACGTATATATATATATGCATATATGCTTACGTATATATATATGCTTACATATATATATATATGCTTATATATATATATATATATATATATGCTTACATATATATATATATGCTTATGTATATATATATATATGCTTACGTATATATATATATATATGCTTATGTATGTATATATATATATATATATGTATATGCTTATGTATATATATATATGTATATATATATTTATATATATGTATATATATGCCTATGTATATATATATATATGCTTGCGTATATATATATGCTTGCGTATATATATATATACTTGCGTAAATATATATTATATGCTTGCGTGTGTATATATATATATATATATGCTTGCGTATATATATATATATGCTTGCGTATATATATATATATATATATATATATGCTTGCGTATATATATATATGCTTGCGTATATATATATATGCTTGCGTATATATATATATATATATGCTTGCGTATATATATATATATTCATGCGTATATATGTATATATTCTTGCGTGTATATATATATATATATATATTCTTGCGTATATATATATATATATATTCTTGACTATATATATATATATATATTCTTGTGTATATATATATATACTTGCGTATATATATATACTTGCGTATATATATATATTCTTGTGTGTATATATATATATATACTTACGTATATATATATATATATATACTTGCGTATATATATATACTTGCGTATAAATATATACTTGCGTATATATATATATACACTTGCGTATATATATATATACACTTGCGTATATATATATATACACTTGCGTATATATATACATACACTTGCGTATATATATACATACACTTGCGTATATATATACATACACTTGCGTATATATATATATATATATACATATACACTTGCGTATATATATATATGTATATATATATGCTTGCATATATATATATGCTTGCGTATATATATATATGTATATATATATATGCTTGCGTATATATATATATATATGCTTGCGTGTGTATATATATATATGCTTGTGTATATATATATATATGCTTGCGTGTGTATATATATATGCTTGCGTGTGTATATATATATGCTTGTATATATATATATATATATATATGCATATATATGTGTATGTGTATACGTATATATATGCATATATATGTATACGTATATATGTGCATATATACACGTATACATATATATATGCATATATACACTTATACATATATATGCATACATATGCGTATACATATGTATATATATGCATACATATGCGTATACATATATATAAAAATATATATGTATGCATATATATGTATATATATATACATATATATGCATATATATACATATACATATATATGCATATATATACATATACATATATATGCATATATATAGGTATACATATACATGCATATATATAGGTATACATATACATGCATATATATAGGTATACATATACATGCATATATATAGGTATACATATACATGCATATATATATACGTATACATATACATGTATATATATATACGTATACATGCATATATATATACGTATACATATACATGCATATATATATACGTATACATATACATGCATATATATATACGTATACATATACATGAATATATATATACGTATACATACACATGAATATATATATATACATATACATGAATATATATATACGTATACATACACATGAATATATATATATATACATATACATGAATATATATATATACGTATACATACACATGAATATATATATATACATATACATGAATATATATATACATATATATGAATATATATATATACATTTACATGAATTTATATATACATATACATGAATTTATATATACATATACGTGAATATATATATATACATATACATGAATATATATATATACATATACATGAATATAAATATATACGTGTACATATACATGAATATATATATAAACCTGTACATATACATGAATATATATATATATATAAACGTGTACATATACATGACTATATATATACGTGTACATATACATGACTATATATATACGTGCACATATACATGACTATATATATACGTGTACATATACATGACTATATATATACCTGTATATATACATCAATATATATATACGTATACATATACATCAATATATATATACGTATATATATACATCAATATATATATACGTATACATATACATCAATATATATATACGTATACATGAATATATATACGTGTACATATACATGACTATATATATACGTATACATATATATGAATATATATATACGTGTACATACATAGGAATATATGTATACGTGTACATACATAGGAATATATGTATACGTGTACATACATAGGAATATATGTATACGTGTACATATATATGAATATATATATATACGTATACGTATATATGAATATATGAATATACGTGTACATTTATATGAATATGTATATATACGTGTACATTTATAAAAATATGTATATATACGTGTACATATATATGAATATTTATATACGTGTACATGTATATGAATAAATACGTATACATATATATGAATAAATACGTATACATATATATAAATAAATACGTATACATATATATAAATAAATACGTATACATATATATAAATAAATACGTATACATATATATAAACAAATACGTATACATATATATATATATATTTGTATGCATATATA
>NC_136507.1:67489571-67602071 GCF_053919585.1 Euprymna scolopes
CATATATATATGCATATATATACGTATACATATATATATGCATATATATACGTATACATATATATATGCATATATATACGTATACATATATATATGCATATATATACGTATACATATATATATGCATATATATATACGTATACATATATATATGCATATATATACGTATACATATATATATGCATATATATACGTATACATATATATATGCATATATATAAGTATACATATATATATGCATATATATACGTATACATATATATATGCATATATATACGTATACATATATATATGCATATATATACGTATACATATATATACATATACATATATATATGAATATATATATACGTATACATATATATATGAATATATATATACGTATACATATGCATACATATGCATATATATACGTATACAGATGCATATATATACGTCTTCATATGCATATATATGCGTATACATATATATATATGCATGTATATACGTATACATATATATATATTCATATATATACGTATACATATATATATATTCATATATATATACGTATACATATATATATGCATATATTTACATATGCATATATATACGTATACATTTATATATGCATATATATATACGTATACATATATATGCATATACGTATACATATATATGCATATACGTATACATATATATGCATATACGTGTACATATGTGCATATATATACATATACATATATATTCATATATATATATGCATATATATATACGTGTACATATATATGCATATATATACGTATACATATATATGCATATACATATATATGCATATATATACGTATACATATATATACGTATACATACACGTATACATATATACGTATACATACATATGCATATATATATATACGTATGCATACATATGCATGTATATATATGCCTATATATATAAGTACGTATACATATATATGCATATATAGATTAGTACGTATACATATATATGCATATATACATATAAGTACGTATACATATATATGCATACATATATAAGTACGTATACATATATATGTATATATATATAGAAGTACGTATACATATATATGTATATATATAAAAGTATGTATACATATATATGCATATATATATATAAGTACCTATACATATATATGCATATATATAAGTACGTATACATATATATTCATATATATAAGTACGTATACATATGTATGCATATATATATATAAGTACGAGTACATATATATGCATATATATACGTGTATATCTATATGCATATATACGTGTACATATATTTGCATATATACGTGTACATATATTTGCATATATACGTGTACATATATTTGCATATATACGTGTACATATGTATGCATATATTTACATGTATATATATATGCATATATTTACATGTACATATATATTCATATATATATACGTATACATATATATGCATATATATATAAGTATACATATATATGCATATATATATAAGTATACATATATATGCATATATATATAAGTATACATATATATGCATATATATATATACGTATACATATATATGCATATATATATACGTATACATATATATGCATATATATATACGTATACATATATAGGCATATATATATACATATACATATATATGCATATATATATACGTATACATATATATGCATATATATATACATATACATGCATATATATATACGTATACATATATATGCATATATATATACGTATACATATATATGCATATATATATACGTATACATATATATGCATATATATATACGTATACATATATATGCATATATATACGTATAAATATATATGCATATATATGTATACGTATGCATATATATGCATATATACATATGTATACATATGTATGCATATATACATACGTATACATATATATTCAGATATATATATACGTATACATATATATGCAGATATATATATACGTATACATATATATGAGATATATATATACGTATACATATATATGCACACATATACGTATACATGCATATATATACGTATACATGCGTACATATATACGTATACATGCATACATATATACGTATACATGCATACATATATACGTATACATGCATACATATATACGTATACATGCATACATATATACGTATACATGCATACATATATACGTATACATGCATACATATATACGTATACATGCATACATATATACGTATACATGCATTTATATACATATATTCATATATATACGTAAACATATATATGCATTTATATATACGTATACATGCATACATATATACGTATACATGCATTTATATACATATATTCATATATATACGTAAACATATATATGCATTTATATATACGTATACATGCATACATATACATATATATGCATATATGCATATAAGTATACATATATATGCATATAAGTATACATATATATATACGTGTACATATATATTCCTATATATATATATATATACGTATACACATATATGTACATATATATACCTATATTTATACGTATATATATATGTATACATATATAAGTATCACAGTATATTTGTGTGTGATTGTTCGTGTGTTTTGAAGGTATTTTTTTTCATTGAAACAAACAATATTTTTATTACTTAATTGAACTTGCTTTCCTTGTTTTCAATTTTTTGAATGATCTTTGTGTGAAAATCAAAGGAATACTGTCAGGTTCCATGCCTATCACGAACCTTTTCGATTCTCCGTCGAATGCTAGTCAGTTGGTAAAAAGTAAATGAAAAAAAAAGCCGAAGAAACGAAGAGAATCTTAAAAGATAGCAAAGACACGCGCACGGGAAATATGTTCGATTCTGATGGAACGTTCTTACACTATTCCTGGAAGCCGTTAAGAATTTAAATTTCACGACGTCGGAATTAACATCACAGAATAAAATTTAAGCATTTTAAAAATGTGATTCGTTTCATACGTAATCTTATTAATTGTAGCTTCAGATCATTCAAAAAGTCGAAAAAAAAAATGAAAATATATAATTAAACATAAATTTTAACAAGATTTACTTCAATAAACTAATGCTACCTAAATACAAACACGCACATATCTTGTGTGTGTATATGTATATACGTGTGTGTGTGTTTCCTTATGTATGCACATATATGTACATATATGTTTACATGTCTACACACCTATATATATATATATATATATATATATATATATATATATATATATATATATATAATAGAAACCCGGATACGGTGACACTAGGATATGTTTTTTTCAAGTGACCATGTTGAATACAATACGATAGCGAGTTGATGCAGTGATTGCAGGTGATTAAATGACTTACTGACTAGATGGTTTTCTAACGAATCATAGAAAATATTTTTTGTATAGTTTTAAAGGTTAAAAACTTCAAAGGCTATATATATATATATATATATATATATATATATATATATATATATATATACGTGTGTATGTGTCTGTTTCTTATATACACACACGTATATATATATATATATATATATTTGTGTTTTCTTATATATACATACATGTGTTATATATATATATCTGTTTTCTTATATATACATGCATATGTTATATATATATATATATATCTGTTTTCTTATATATACATGCATATGTTATATATATATATATATATCTGTTTTCTTATATATACATGCAGATGTTATATATATATATATATATATGTGCTAGTTGAAGCATTAACTAATCTAAATAATCAAATTATGAATACATTTGTTTCACAAATAAATAAAATATTTTTCTCTAACTTTTGTAAAGAGAGGGGGCAGAGCAGGTGCGATAAAATCAGAGAAAGAAGAGTGAGATAAGTAAAAAGTGCAAAGCAGACACGGGGAGGAACAGGCGGGAGAGGAAGAGACAAGTAGAAAGAGTGAGAGAGAGAGAAGGGAAATTGTGTGAAGAGAGAGGCACGCAATTGTCTTAGAGATAAAGAGAATTGAAGAGGCGGACGGATTTCTCTGTAAATAAATCCCAGGTCATTCAAGAAAACAAGGTGCGCGCATGTGCGTGTATGTTATTCGATTAATCAGACGCGAATCACACGTGAAATAACTTCTCATTAATTCTTTCGGTTTGTAGCATTTGCGATTGCAGAGCGTTTCACCTGGGAAAATACTTCCGATCAAAGAGACCCTCGTTCGACCCTTAATCTACTGACCCCATTTATTGCTCGATATTGAAACAAAAACAGATTTGATTAAAAGAATTTCTTCCGTGATACGTCTGCACGTTTTGCGCCGATAGTTCGATTTCAAACTCAAGAGTGACCGACCAACGTACAGAGTGACCGACCAACGAACAGAGTGACCAAACAACGAACAGAGTGACCAAACAACGAACAGAGTGACAAAACAACAAACATAATGACTGAAACAACAAACAGAATGACCGAAAAGACAAACAGAATGACCGAAAAGACAAACAGAATGACTGAAACGACAAACAGAATGACTGAAACAACAAACAGAATGACTGAAACAACAAACAGAATGACTGAAACAGCAAACAGAATGACTGAAACAGCAAACAGAATGACTGAAACAGCAAACAGAATGACTGAAACAACAAACAGAATGACTGAAACAACAAAATCGGAATCGGGAAAAATATCGGATCATCCCATCGATTTCGACGTACGAGGTCCGCCACAACTAAATTGTTCGGAAATCCACACAGATGATTTATTTATAATGGTGAAGGCTTTGTGTAGAACCAACCACACATTTTTGGTATAACTGCTAATCTCAGTCGGTACAATGCCTGCCACAAAACAGGGCAAACAGTAGAGCTGTACAGCTTTGAGATTTTATATGCGTAAGGGCACAGTATAGCTGGATAGCTATATGGTTTTGGTTTCGATTCTAGCTGATGGCACTCATTTAAAAAAAAAAAACTTTTGAAAGAACTACTATATATTGGGCACAATATAATAATCAATAGAGAATAATAAATCCGATATCTGCATAAATTTTTCGAGCAGCAAGCTAGTTTATATATGTCCTAAAATTAATCAGCTGTTTGAAAATAAAAATTAGCATGAAAGTAGATTAGTGTTTTCGGGGCACACACGCACATATGTATAAATTGAATGCCTACTGGAGAGAACTTGGATGCCTACTAGACACTATCCTCGAATGTCTAAGGTCTATCTTAGAAGAACCTGGCATGAGGATACTTTTCCTTAGAAGTAAACCCTGACCAAATATTCAAAATAACATGAAGTATTCGCCGCCCAAATAAGACCTCCTCACCAAGGCTACTTATATTAGCTTTTAGGAGGAATGATGCACCTTCTCCAAGTGATGTTACCTCAAGTAATAGCACGAAGCCGGATACTCCACCAGACTAGATAAATTCTTGTCCTGAAATCCAGTAAGACCAAGAGACCAAAATGGTTGATTGAGGAGAGGAAAATTATGTTCTCAATTTCTTTAATAACTCAATGTTTGAGAGATAAAGAACTTTAATGGAACATTCGGATATCTATGTATTTTATATAGAGTTCAAGTGCTAGCCCCAGGTAGTGGGCCCCTTGATTTCTGAGAAATTCGACTGAAGTAAAATAAAACAAAAAAATATATGAGGGGGGGGCATGGATTTATTTATTTTATTCGTTTTGTTCAATAAGATAGGGCTTACTGTAAATAAACTTAAACATATGTCCTTGAAGCGGGAAATGATGCTTATCTTCCAAATGCCACCCATCGCGATGAGGTATGTAAGTCCTGTCGACGTACACAATCTTACTCGGTTAACATACTGTAAAACTCCGGGATACAGTGTCCCTAGGATACGGTTTTTTTTTTCAGGTTCCGTTGTGAAATACAATAATTTTTTGGCACCCGGTTACGGTATTTCCCCCGCCTTACGGTATTTTTTAATAATGCTATTTGATTATATATACGTGTATATTGTACTTTGTTACTAATTTTAAGGCCGTATTCCGGGGTTCTACTGTATTTGAAAGAAAGTATTATTTTCGAATTTAAATACCTGCAGAAATAACTTAAACATGCAGGTTGCAGAAACCAGTGCATACGGATTTAACACTTCAATAAGGCACTTTTGCATGTCTGCATCACGTGATAGATCCAGCAGACAACGTAAAAAAAATTATGAAAGCAAGAGAATGAGAAACTGACAAAGTTTTCTGCTACTACTACTATTACAAGTCTATTTCTACTAAATTACGTTCCCAAAGAAGAGAGGTAGCGAACCTATCCTTGCTCTCTCGTTATTTTCATGGCAAGTGTTCGACTGAACTCCAATCTATGCCTCTCTCGCCAATCTTTCACAGAAACACACCCGTGCAGCCCAAATCACTATCAATAAATTCCACCACTCTCTATCGGTGCCTAAACCTAAATATGGATTCCATGAACAAAGTTTCTTTCCTAGAACGTCTCGCCTGTGGAACTCTGTTCAGCTGGTCTGATTTCCAGCTGATTACAATATCGTTGTCTCCAAGTCCAACATAAACAAGTTCTTATTGAACTGTTCTCGTAAATAATCTGATCGTACCAAATTACCGCTACAAATGATTATTATGTAACAGTCCTAACGACTACAATACACACATTAACCTTTATCCTCGAATGGCCTCCGGGTACTGATATATGGTAACCCCTTTGTAAAAAAAAAGGATAAAAATTTTTAGACTGTAAAAATTATTAGAAGTGGACCAAATTGGATGTAAGGATGGAAAATATTTTTCTGCTTCTAATGATGTTCGTCTATCTCTTGGGAAGATGACAGTGATCATGCAATTGTTATGTGGGTTTGAAAATGGCTTGGTTGACCGATTCGAGCTCTGAAGTGTTTGTCGCATGTTGGACATTTGTGGGATAATTCTGTATCAGAGATGTTGATAGTTTTGCCTTTTCTAATGTCACATTTCCTCTTGCGTTCTTCATTGCGTGCGGATTCAGCAATTGTAGCTCCTTTGTGAGTCATGGCATGCCAGGAACATGTCTTGGGTTAGTTTTCCCCATGAGTTAGATTACAAACGGAACTGTTTGAGAGAGACCTTCAGATTTTTCCTTGAACCGTTTAATAGCAATAGTCATGATAAATGCGCAGATTGACCGATTCTGGATTACAAATAAACACGAGTAAAACCATAAAATAAATAAAAAAATCTTGACAATAAAACGCAGTGGCATGCAATACTACTGAAAGTTGTGAAGGTTATAAAAAGATGAAAAGAACAAAGAAGGATTGCACTGTTAAAACCCTTTTTTTTAGACAATGTTTGTTCGGAATTAGTTATGGTTAAATTGCAGCCATCGGGCGAACTAGCACCCCCTGCAACGCGAGAGCACAGAAAACCCCTTTCTGGTTTTGTCAATCTCTATTACAAGAGCTTTAAAAAAGCTTTTTTATATCGCCGATCCCTTCAAAATCCAGAGATGTACTGATCCTTGTGGGGTATAATGCTGTTTCTGTGCAGTTCTAGGAGGTCCACCCTCCCAGGCTTTGCCGTCTCTCTTTGAGAAGGGGTTATTTTATTGCTAATCACGTGATGTACCCTTATTGGAGAATGCCGACAGGACTGCTCAAACACTTTTTGAAAGTCAGAGTACTCTTCCTAGGGGGTGCTTACTTCTTGATCCCACTTCCCGACCCTGGTGTCAAAGTTCTTGCAGTGAGAGAGAACTAAATAAATCTCCTGTAGCCTGTTTGTTGTAGCGTCACCTTTCCTCTATCTTAAACGGTCATCCTGTCTATTGCTAATATATACTATCTCTGGCACAACGCCTACCTCGCGCACTGCTTATTCTCTGGTGATGATTATCAGACAAATCAGCGCCATCTCTATATCAAACTTTGTCACCCTCTCGCTCCATTTCTCAGCAGGAAATACGTCTTAAAAAAAGCAAGTTCGAAGATCCTGTTAATGGGATTCTTTTCATCCGAGCAGAACACACACCGGCATTTTGTAAGGCGCACCTTTGATGCAACTCAAAAGAACATAATCAAATTGTACGCTCACATACACAACGCCCTCCTTTGACTGCGTTTTATTCAACATTCTTATTTTTATAGAGTTTTATAGATTGGACACGTAAATGACGCGTTTGAATGAAACTCTTGGCTAATAAAATAAAACGAAAGACGAAAAGGCTTAAAAAAAAAAGAAAAGAAAAAGAGAAACGCATCGCTTTATAGCTCTAACAAATATTCATACAAACTTCGTAAATGGTTTTAGATAAACAAAAAAGGTCACGCTCAACTGCGGTAGGCTGCTTTGACGTAGACGGCTTGCCATCAACGGACATTTGTTGAATTTCCGGAATTAAAGATTCTTTTTGAAATTGAGTGTTAACATTTAAATGGTCTTCAAGATAAAAGTAAATTAAAAAAAGGGGGGAGGGACGTAAAGAGAATGGATACTCAACAACGGGTCAATTGATTTCTAGAGGGTAAAACAATTATAAAGTTGGAGGTAAATAATTATCTTGATAGAATACCCTCATCGCCAATGAGAATGAACCAAAGGGATTTCCCCATTATAAAAAATAGGGGGGATGTTACAATATTTTTGAGTGTAATGGTGTATGATCCCACACAATCTGGAGATTATATTTATAAACGATGCTTCTAGGAACTGACGAATCGAATTAATCCACGTTCTGCTACCAACCAATCAGAAACCAGAATTGCTCCATAAATATTAAACCTTTCTGTAGCAATGTCGCATATGTTTTCTTCTTCGTGTCAACACGGGAAGAATCTTTTGCTCTGTGGATTCCAACTCGAGAACTGTCTACTGCGAATCAGTCACCTCCCAGGACTTGTGTAGAATAACGAACCATCGGAAACTGTTCTGAAACTAAACTTACACTTCTAGAGTCTCCTTACTGCTTTGGTGGCTTGGAGACTGGGTAGAGTACTCGTCAAGGATTCGTTCTTGACACTCAGCCCGACAGGTGCGGGACTGGAAACCGGCCCAGTACCTGTCGGGCTGTGGCACACCGTTTGGATATCACTCAGTAGGTCCACCCTCCCAGGCCTTTCTACCCGGCTTTCGGGTGAGGCAAGTTCATTGCTTGTTACCTAAGGCGCCCCGACCGGGAAATGCCGACAAAGATACTCAGGCAATTTTTGTATGTAAGTGCAAGAGTGTCCCTCCTTTGGAGGCGCTTGCTTTTTTCCACCTTTCGACCTTGTGTCATACTTTGCTGTGGTGGGCAGCAAACAAAATATCTACCTTTTTCTCTTTCCTGCAATGTTTTTTCCTACCGAAGAAACGTTACGAGCATGTCCAATTAATGACCCCCTCTTGCAAAACTTCCACAAAAACAGTTTACTAGTTACAACAACTATCAACTAGGTAAAGATCCAAAACAAATCAAATAAATAAGAAGGCTGAAGTAGAGGTGGCCAAAAGATAAATGCAAATGCGTGGTTTTATTCAGCATCCCATATCACCGTTTCTACCAAGACGTTAACCAACTGATCACCGATGGATATCGTCTTCAACAAATTCACAATTCAAAGTCCTACCGGATGAATACAAATTCACTACAAATGAGAATATTTTAAAATCATCTTTTCTTAAAGCGAAATAACTTAGTAGTTCTTCAAAGCGACGAATAATTGGTTGACATATAAAATTTTAACCATCATTTGATCACTTCCACGGAGGCGCAATTTCATAATTACTTTCCAGTTTTAAATAACCTTTTGGTTTTTCAGATGTGAGCAATAACTTTTCGTTTTTTCATATGTAAAAATGATTTTTTCATATTTTAAAAATTATATAACTTTTTACATTTTAAAAAATGATATTTTTGTATTTTGAAAATTATATATTTTTCATATTTTGAAAATGACTTTTTTTCATATTTTGAAAATGACTTTTTTTCATATTTAAAAATGATATTTGTGTAATTTTTACATTTTAAAAATGACATTTTCGATTTTGGATATTAAAAATACAATTTTCGCGTTATTTTTATCACATTTAAAAAAATTGACATTTTCGTTTCTTTAATATTTAAAATATGATATTTTTACCTTGTTTTAAATTTAAATTGGAACAAATTGTTTTCAATTTAAAGTCCCACTTTTTATTTTCAGAGTAAATACTTTATAAATAATCCAGGTTTTTAAAGTCAAGAATGACATTTATCGTCAAGATATAAACGAAACGCAAAACAAATGAGTCGGTTTCGAAAAGGAAACCGGAAGTTAACATCAAAAGCATCCAGGCATTTGCAAATTCAACATTTTCTATAGAATCATTGAAGCATGCACTTTCGTTTTTCTTTTCGTTATTGTCGGTGTGTGGTCATATCATACCATAAATAAAACCCTAAAGAGAAATCTTTTGTATCTTTTGTGAAGCGTCTATGATTATATCATGGCGATTTCACATCAGCCACGCCCAAAATTGAAATAACCGATTTGAGAATCGAAAACAGATAAAAGGATACGCGAAAAAATACAACTTAGGTCGGAAAAAAAAGAAAAGACTAATTAGCAATTTAAAAAGGATGGAAGTCCAAACCGATAGATTCGTGATATTTAAGCCAGTAATAATTCTGTTTGTAGAAGTTACACAAAGATAGAATTGAGGTTGATGAATCGGTATTTGCTGCTGACAAGCCACACTTTTCTTTTTACATCATAACATCTCGTTTTACAAAAAAAAAAAAAATACACTGCAATTCAGTATTATTCAAAAACAATACTTCGTCCGGTCAGAAATAGTTTTCAGATGGAAGCTATTTTTGTTATATGCTGCAAATTTTAATAAAAAATCGGACCAACTTACACTGCTAATAGTAAAAATTTATGGTAATGTTTTTTTTTTTAATTTATAGCAGTTAAATAATAATACATACTTTTTCGTATGAGAAAAGACTGAAAATTCATATCATATATACTAGCATTTCAGCCTGACGTTGCCCGGGTGTTTGGAGGTGCATATTGAGCCAAAAAAAAAAAAGCGATCAATTTTTTTTAACTTTGACCCCTATTATGACTACTTAACATTTATTGTTTTGGGCTCAAATCAAGTTACATTCATGCCCAAGGCACCTATATCTAACATTTCAAGTGTTTAGACCCAAAATTGACGGAGGAGTTTGGTAGAGTTCTCAAAGGTCAAATCGTTCAACTTTGACCCCTTAACAGCCAGATTTCTGGCCGAAAACGGATTACAAAGATTTTTCCAAATCTCAGTAACCTGTATATCAAATTTCGCGTCTATAGACTGAAAATTGACAGAGTTATTGCATTGGAAAATGTACATAGACACACGCAAAGACACGTCCACTATATATATATATATATATATATATATATATATATATATATATATATATATACATACATATATATATATATATATACATACATATATATATATATACATACATATATACATACATATATATACATATATACATACATATATATACATATATACACATATACATATATATATATGTATATACACCGATTGTATCGATTGGTTTCCTATATGTAAATCCAATGAAACTAAAGTGATTATTAAAGAGTTCTCAATGAAGGGCAGAGCAAATATATAGTCTTTTTATTATACAAAAACATTATTGGTTATATAGATTGCCCCTCAAAAGTTTACAATACATATTTGAAACTGTCAGCTTTCGTATTTCTAGCTTCCAAATGGTAATACACGTTTTGTAAACTTTTGTGTTACTAATTACTGAGTTTTCTTTTCGATTTGTGTTAAATCATTATTTTTATTTTTTTTCCACTCTTCCTATCTTAGTTTCAATACATTTTCTATGTTTATAAAAAGTTTCATTACCAGCTGGAAGCTAGAAATACAAAAACTGACAGTTTCAAATGTGTATTGTAAACTTTTGCAGCGCACTGTATGTGCATACATGTTTCAGTGGAGTCCCAATTCAGGGACAACACTCATCAAATCCAAAAAATATCAATTCTTTTTTTTGGTCTGATGAAGTGTTGTCCACATGTTGAACATATGCAACCAAAAATGTTTGTATAATAAACAGACTATATATATATATATATATATATATATATATATATATATATATATATATATATATATATATATATATACTACATTTATAAAAACATTGATGGCTACATATGTGCATACATGTTTCTGTAATCACCCGTGCTGGGGAGATTACATCTTCAGGCCATGAATTATCTTCGAAAACATATGTAGCCATCAATGTTTGTATAAATAATTTTAATTTACCTGTTCTGTTTAACTATTTAGCACTTTTTGGTAGACACGTTTCATTGGATCTACTTCTAGGAAACTAAACTCTACTGCCATAATATATATATATATATATATATATATATATATATATATATATATATTATATATAGTAGAAATGGTAATTAATAAAAACCTGAAGAAATTGCTCAATACTGTTGTAGAGCAAATATGCGTTTTATTTTTTATTACCGTATGTTTCTGTTAAGTTACATTATTGTTTCGGCTACACGACCGTTTTTTGCCGTCATGTAGCTTCCTCAGACTTTTACAGAAATGCTCGCTTATGGTGGAATGAATATAAAACGTATATTATATACATATATATATATATATAAACGAGAGAAAAACAAATTTTCCGACGTGTCTATAACTAAAATTCTGATTCAGTATCACCTCGAGCAGGTTAGGATCATACAATACTCTCATATTCATTCGGTCCGTGTCATTACAGATTAAATTAAAAAATGGAGATGGAGTAAAACACATGCTTTCAATAACAATTATTTGCTTTTATTCTGAAAGGTAAAAACTAAAAAAAAAAGTTCGTTTCTGATAACATTCTTTCGCACTTTCTAATCTATTTCAAAAAGCAAAGTGCGCGTCGTTGCTTGACATTTACACGTGCAGTCACCTACACAAGATTGTCCATTGTCTCTCAAAACTGAACGAAAGCTATGATTATATATATAAAAGGAAGGCGATTAAAATCATGTTATGTTTACAATGGGAGAGGGAAAAAGGTTACAATATAAATGTGTGGTACATTTTAAGTTAGGAAACCAGTCAGAAAGTGAGGGAGATAGAAAGAGAAAGGGGAAATGGGAAGAAGGAAAAGGAGGAAAAAGTGTTTTTTTTTTTGGGGGGGGGGTTGTAGAACATAATTAAGTTTTGCAAAAGGAAGTAGAAAAAACAGAAGGCATCAATGTTAGGTGCATTTCGTCTTAGGAAGCTAATATCGTCAGACAGCCTGATCTGGTAGCACCAGAGAGAGGGAGGGAGAGAGAGAGAGAGAGAGAGAGAGAGAGAGAGAGAGGGAGGGAGAGAGAGAGAGAGAGAGAGAGAGAGAGAGAGAGAGAGAGAGAGAGAGAGAGAGAGAGAGAGAGAGATGGGAAACGAAATTAAACCAATATAAACATAAAAGCCAGTGCATGTTTATAAAGAAATAATTGCTTAGGAAGGTAGTGATTATTGCTTATTAAATCATCAAGTGAATTAAATTGATAAAATGAAATTATAACCAATAGTCAACCATTAGTGTTTTAATCATTATTGCTTCGCAACTTAATGAAATAAATTTTGTTGGTTGGTTTTGTTTTACGGCATATCAATCCTTTTCAAGTTATTTAATGCCGAATCCAGTGATTTTGAAGAATTTTTTTTTACACAGGCATCACCACATTATCAAGGCCAACAGGCCACTCAAGGATAAGGGTTAAAGAGTGTACAGTAGAAATTGGACAATATAGTAATCATTAGTAATGAAAATTCGGTAAATTTGATAACTCATATGGAACGGCTCATCAAGAACTTATTTACGTTAGACTTGAACACAACCATATTGTAGTCAGCCGGAAAGCAGGAAAACAAAAGACAATTCCACAGGCGTGCTTATCTAAGAAAGAAGCTTTGTTCATGAAATCTACGTTTACGTTTAGGCACAGATAAAGAGTGGGGGAATTATTGATAGTGTTTTCAGCTAGACGAGTGTTTCTCGTGAAAGTTTGGCGAGGGGGGGCATAGACTGAAGCTCAGTCGAACACTTTCCATGAAAAGAACAATACATCAAAGACAAACTCGCAACATCTCTTCTGTGAGATAGAGGTGGCAAGGAAGAGAAAAGAACATCTTCGAGGCTACGAAGTCTATTTTGAACTCTATCAAGGCAGGACAAGTCCTTTCTAGCAGCTCCTGCCCATATGTGGCAACAGTATCCCATCCTTGGACGTACCTGGTTCTTATATAGCTAGAGAATTGCATCAGCAGTGAGATATCGATAGAAAGATCCCACTATTTTTCCAGCGGTCTTGGCCACAGATTTGATGTACGTGTTCCATTTAAGATCAGAAGTAATGGTCAAGCCCAGAAGCTTGTCAAAACTTAAGGCCTCCTGAAGACGAGAGCCATTCATTTCAATTTATGCCATATGTGGATCAGGATGTTGATGATGTAAAGAGAGAAGCTTGGTTTTAGATGCATTAAAAGTAACCAGACACTCCTTTCCCCATTGTACTACGTGCTCAAGATCAGAGGAGAGAGAATCAGAGAGAACTTGGTCGTTAGATGTGCTACCATAAATGGTAGTATCGTCAGCATAAATGCCTACAAATGATGTAAGGATGTGATTTGGAAGATCGTTAATGTAGATCAGGAAAAGAGTTGGGCCCAGAATGGACCCCTGGGGGACACCAGCATTAATACTGTGAGCTTCTGATTTTTGCCCATCAACCACTACTCTTATGAACCTATCAGAAAGAAATGATTTAATAATTGAGAAGACATTTCCAGCTATACCATAGCTGAAGATCTTGTGAAGTAAACCTTTATGCCATACCCTATCAAATGCCTTAGATATGTTAAGAGCAATTGCCCTAGAAAGGTTGCCTCCGTCGAGAGATTTGCTAATCCTAAGTCGGTTTCTATTTAACCCATAGCCGGAACCCTAACAGGTACTACCACTACAAGTCAGAGTGGACCTTGGAGCCATGACAATGAAGAGGTGGCTCCACACTCCCCTAATCCCACAAACTGGGGCCTCACCATCGGATATAGTCTAAGGTCATATTCAGGACCGAAATAATAGAAACGAGTAAAAAATGAAAGAAATGTTACGTCACACAATGCGACCATGAAATCCCAAAAGAATCTAGAGGCTTCCTTATACGAAAACACATAATATTATTTCACTTTTTTCAATAAACAGATACATTATTTATATTACTTGTATTGATCGGACTATTGTTCTCATCTTGAGTGTTATTTGTGCGGCGTGAAGGTCGGTGTAGCCTTCGAACGTCATCAGGCATGTTGGTTGTTTTGAAAAGAAAAAAAACAAAAACTTATTGACTCTGTAGATATATTCGTATTTTTGGAGTTGTTCCCTGATTTTATTTTTGCTCTGATTTCCTATGTGTGAAAAAAATTGACCAAAAGGGGGGGGGGCAATTTTAATAAATATAGGGGGTTGTTTCCATTGTTTATATTAAGCACTGTTTATACGAAAAGCAACAATTTTTTAAAAAATTAACGGAAAGACAAACAAGCGCAAAATCTCTTCAATATATAGACATATTTATTTATTAAAATTAAATGAGATATTTCGATTCATAACAGAACCTTCATCAGGAAAAACAGTTTTTTTTTACATGCCATGGTGATTGTAGCAAATGTGTAAGGAAAGTCATTTAAAATTACTGCGCCCTCTGTAGATGTATAAGGAAAATACTTTAAAAGTACTGCGTCCTCTGTAGATGTGTAATGTTGCAGCAACGTAAAGCAATTCAATAACCAGTAAACACCGGTTCTGCACGGAATCCAGCTAGCAAGGTACCTAGACGGACGCGAACGGTTACTCAGAACGGACCCAACAATCGGTTACTCAGAACGGTCCCAACAACGGTAAGATATGCTCACACCCACACGGCACGAGAAGCAACAGCAACACGATTCCCGACTAAGTCAATCATCGCTCTCTCAACATCTTTCAATCACTCGCTTTTATGGCCGTTGCAGGCCGGCTAAATTTGCATATTGCGAGAATTCATGTGACTTTGCGAGATATCATCCTTTACAAAAGACGGCTGCCGCCATCTTGATCTTTCTTTCTCTATTTTCGGTCGGCAACGCCGAGCCGGCCCCGAAGTAAGTCTTTCCTTTTCATCCGTCTCTCTTACGCACCCACACAACACACAAACACGCGGGCGCTTGTCTCCTGGATACACATTACACTTGGCACGTGTTCCTTCAGATGGTTAACTGCGCCTGTAATTGTGAGACAAAGGGTTGTGCAATCCCAACCACATCTCTCCTGAATCAGCACCGCTTGAGTCCAATAGCAATGAGAAGAGCTAGAAGACTGGAACAATGCCGAGATAAGTTGAGAGCACATACAGCACCTGTAATTTCCAAATTGTCATCTATTTTAATACTGACCAGGCTCAACGTTGCTTTCGGCATTCTAACGGGAACCGATGTGTCAAAATGATTATGGCGTATAAAGGTGCTACTTTGATTATGGCGTAATAAGGTGAAACTTGCTGCAGGTAATACAGATGACGTCTGTTTTTAATTAAGAGTCGCTGCAGATAACTAAAAAGAGACGCATTTTTTTCTTAAAATTAGAATAAAACAAACTGGCTTCCACCTGAAAAATATATTTCTAGCCGGATCAAGTATTTTCTGAAAGAAAAGAAATCGAATTACACTCTATTTATTCTGAAGAACATTGCGGCTAGTCAGAACCAAATATTGAATGATCAGACTCAACGCTATCTTTGTGTAACTTCTAGAAACAGACTGACTTAACTTTATATATTAGATTGTATTTATTTTAATTCTATTAAACGTTTTTATTTCCTTTACGTTTTCTCTTTTTCTTTTGCGTATGCATTAAATCGGCGAGGGCACATAAAATGATTTAGGGGATACTTTAAGTTAATTGAAGAAAATGTTGGCGTTAGATATTTTTAATAGTCGTCTATCTATAATTTGTCTATAAGAATGGTTATGCACCTCTGAAAGAGCACTTATTGACCCAAGATGTTGTGCGTACCTCCCCATCAGTCCAAAAAGAAGTTATGTTTTTTTTTTTGCCAATATCTAAATACTGCGATACTTTATTTTGCAAATCTGTCTCCTGGTTAATATATCGTACATCTGCAAGTCTTCGTCATCACAATGGGTGGCAAAATATAAATAGTCATTTAGAAAGTTACAATGCTTTCTCGCTATAAACATTAACATTTTCTACACATGTGTTCAGAATTATTTGCAACGAATTGTATCTTATTAGGGAAACAAAATAATGTGTGTGTGTGTGTGTGTGTGTGTGTGTGTGTGTGTGTGTGTGTGTGTGTGTGTGTGCAATACCAAAGAGAGGTATGTAGGTGCCAGGTGCTAAATATGCATAAAGTATTTTTGAAACAGTTAAATGTCTTGGAGCGACGGCGCCTTTGTTTTCTCTTTTTCTTTTGCGTATGTAGTAAATCGGCGAGGGGCACATAAAATCATTTAAGGGATACGTTAATTGAAGAGAAATACATTTCCAGAAATGACAAAAATGAAGGATGGTACCGAGTTCTAAATCTTTTTTTCTTCTTTTTTGCACCATTAAAAAAAACTGTGCTAATTAATTAAAAAATACACCTTGGAAGTTGATGACAAACGGTTTTCTTCTTTTGTTTTGCGTTATTTTAACCAGTCTTCCGAGATTTATTTCTGTCAGATCCTGCTATCTAAGTAAAAGGATTTATGCTTTAAACTATTGCCTTCAGACGTGCATTAATTCCACAAAAAAACGTTTCGTATAAATAATAAACGCTTGTTTCGAAATGCAATATCGTTCCAAAGAGAATTCTCCAATTAGAAATCATAATACTTTGAAGATCAGTGGTTGGGCGTGGTCTCCTGTGCGGAATCTACGACTTTAATTATTCGCAGTTTCTCCCACTACACATAAATAAAAAAAATATTAAAAAAAAGTTATATCAATCGTGAAATTTACGACCTTTGTAATACGTTGACTAGTTCAAGATAACCTGTTCTCGCACTGTACTCGAGTGAGATATACGGATGACAAAACGCACGTTCAAACACCAATGTATGCACATAAGATACGTTTATTACAGTAAAAGTTCAATCTTCTCGGAATTTATGTACAACAATCCATGGACCGAAAAAAGGGAGCAACCCCAAAGAAAAATAATCATAATATTATAAGAAGTGAGTGAACGATTCGAAATAAAAATATTTAAGTACGAATGACATTAGAAAGTCTGATTCACTGTCTAACGAGGATAGGGGATGCATAAATGGGTTAGGTGAAAGAAAACATGAAGTATATGGCTGGATAAGATAACGTAATAAACAACATGAAAACAAAATTAAAAAATATCCAGTTCCGAAGTTTCCCAGGAATCGGAAGATAATGGTATAATTCATACACTGTACAATGTTTTGCTCTGTATTCCTCGCCTTTTCCATTTTCTCTTTCTGTTGTATTGGTATTGCTTCTCTTCGTTTTTTTTTTCTTCAGAGAATTATCCCTCGTGGTTAGGTGGCATGCCAACTATTCGTTATAGTCATTTTTTTCCCCGAATTCGAGTTTATCGTTACCTGATCATTATGACGTCGGTAGATGCATCCAGTTACATCATAGCTAAAATATATATATATATATATATATATATATATATATATATATATATATATATATATATATATATAATCCAATTTCAAAATAGAATGTTTCACAAAATCCATTTTGGTTTTGTAGTTCGATCTAATACATTAATTTATATTGAGGCGATTTCGTAATACCTCGCTAGAATCCGAGATTGCAAGAAACCATGTTTCGCAACGTCTATTTCGGTTCCTGCAATTCAAGCAAACACGTCGACTTGTATTTAAACGACTTCTTAACCCTTTGTCAGATCCAAGACTGAAACAAATCATTTCGCAATATCCATTTGATTACTTCACTATACAGGAAGGAAATCGCGCGCGCGCACACACACACACAAAGTGTCTTTATATATATATATATATACATATATATAAGGCTTCGTCAATCTTTGACAAACAATGGATACCTATATTGGGGTGCCTGTGCGTAAA
Source organism: Euprymna scolopes (assembly GCF_053919585.1). NCBI lineage: Eukaryota > Metazoa > Mollusca > Cephalopoda > Sepiida > Sepiolidae > Euprymna > Euprymna scolopes. The sequence goes on from NC_136507.1 coordinate 67,508,711, forward strand.
AGTTTTTTGGCAAGAGGTGCGCACTTTCCAACCACACCTCTCCTGAGTCGATATTGTTAAATACCAGTGACAATGAATTGTATGTACAGGACGACTGGAAACAAATGCCGAAATAATAGGAGAGCAAATACAGCGCCTAGAATGTCTAAATGGTCACCCATCTTGTACTAACCAGGCTCAACATTGCTTAACTTGGGTGATCTGATGAGAACCGGTACGTCAACGCGATTATGCTACACACATATATATATATATATATATATATATATATATATATATATATGAGAGAGAGAGAGAAAGATATAATATGACTGAAGAGAGCAGAGAACAACGTTTGTTTTTTATCTTGAGTTTGCCCTCTCGGCTTGGAATCCATATTACCATGTGAATTTATCTGTTTTTTTTTGCAATATTATGCACTTATTAAATAATTGGAAAGTGTAATGGAAAACCAGCAATTTATACATCTCAATGAGACTTCAGGTTGTCGAATACTATCGTGACTATTTACTATGTATGTCAGCCGATTTGGCATTTATCGGCATTTAATTCACTTCAATTAATGTATTAATTGCCAGTTGCTTAGAAGTACGATGCTAACATACGAAGTCAAGGCTAACTTTTTGACTGGGTTCGGATCTCTCAACCAGCAGTAATTATCACTATTTACGCTGATGACTTCGAAAGTGTCTGTGGGTATGAAAATAATTGTTAATATTCATCTGAAAAATATTTTAGTTATATACATGATTACAAAACTTCCAATTTTCGAGTTTGCTGTTCAGGGGTGAAAAGATGGATGGGCGTGCCTGCTAGTCTAGTGTTAGCGAAAACAAGAATGTTTTTAAATAAAAATGTTTTTTTTTATATGCCTAATGTCGACAAGTTCAATGTACGTAACAACGCAGAAAAGCGACACCATAAATCGTTGTCAATTTAATAGAGCGCATCGGAAGGTTTCAGTAGATGGGAAAATCACGGTTGTATTTGGGGTGTCTATGACTGTTATCAATTCAAGCATCAATGGATGCCTTTATGTTAGTAAAGACATGATTGAATTTCAAATTGAAAATAGTTTTTCAATTTCGGCGAAACTGGAAAGGATCATTTGTAACTGATTGCAACAAGAAGTCAACAAGAAAAAATGAGACACGGTTGGTAAGAGATAAGAGAATCGTTTAGAAGAGAGAAAGAGAGAGTAAGAGTAAGAGTGAACGTAATATGATGGGAACGAAAAGAAAAGCAAAATGAAAAAGGAAGAAAGCGACAGAGAGAGAGAGAGAGAGAGAGAGAGAGAGAGAGAGAGAGAGAGAGAGAGTGTGTGTGTGTGTGTGTGTGTGTGTGTAAAATAATAGAGTAAACTGAGAGGGATTAAAAGTGAGATATGAATAGAACAAACTTTGACCCCTACTATGACCCCTTAACATTTATTGTTTTGGGCTCAAATCAAGTTATTTAGTTATATCCATGTCCAAGGCACCCATATCCAAACTTTCAAGTGTTTATACCCAAAATTGGCAGAGGAGTTCAGTAAAGATTTCAAAGGTCAAATCGTTCAACTTTGACCCCTTAACAGCCAAATTTCTGGCCGAAACCCGATTACAAAGATTTTCCAAAATTTCAATACCCTGTATATCAAATTTCGAGTCTGTAGACTGAAAATTGACAGAGTGATTGCGTAGGGAAATATACACAGACAGACACACAGGCAATTTCACTTTAATAGATATACTAGCATTTCAGCCCGGCGTTGCCCGGGTATTTGGAGGTGTATGCTGAGCAAAATAATAAAAAAGCGGTCAATTTTTTTTTTATCTTTGACCCCTATTATGACCCCTTAACATTTACTGTTTTGGGCTCAAATCATATTAAGTTAGATCCATGTCCAAGGTATCTATATCTACAATTTCAAGTGTTTAGACCCAAAATTGTCGGAAGAGTTTGGTAGATTTCTCAAAGGTCAAATCGTTGAACGTTGACCCCTTAACAGCCAAATTTCTGGACGAAAACGGATTACAAAGATTTTTCCAAATCTCAGTACCCTGTATATCAAATTTCGAGTCGATAGACTGAAAATTGACAGAGTTATTGCGTAGGGAAATGATTCTTTGTAACTGTTTCAATTTTTATGTGCAACAATATAAATGCCAACTTTGATATAACCTATTTGCTTTAAAGTTCATAGTTGGATTTCAGTCACTTCATGAGGAAGTTAAAATTTTTTAACACCTTAAGAAATAGTTGCTTTTATATCATCCACTTACTGCGAGGGTGTCCATGAAGCGGACACACGAGAGTACAGCAAAGTCCCTTGCGGAGCGCGGATATATTTGCAGGATATATATATATATATATATATATATATATATATATATATATATACTAGCATGGGTGCCCGGCGTTGCGCGGGTGTTTGGAGGTCTATGTTAAGCAAAACAAAAAAAAGCAAAAACAAAAAAATAAACGCTCAGTTTTTTAACTTTGTCCCCTATGATGATCCCTTAAAATTTATTGTTTTGGGTTAAAATCGAGTTTTATCTAAATCTATATATCTAAAATTTCAAGTGTTTAGACCTCAAATTGTGGGAGGAGTTTGGTAGAGTTCTCAAAGGTCAAATCGTTAAACTTTGGCCTCTTAACGGACAAATTTCTGGCCGAAAACCAATCACATCGATTTTCCAAAATCTCAGTACACTGCATATCAAATTTCGAGTCTGTAGACTAAATATTGACAGAGTTATTGCGTAGGGAAATGTACACAGACACAGAGACACGTTCACTTTATATATATATATATATATATATATATATATATATATATATATATATATATATATATATATATATATATATATGGATTCTTCCGGTAGAGAAATATGTTGTTTAACTAGTTTGTTTATCAGTTGTTTTTCTATCTGGTTTTGTTATTCTTAGCATCTTGTTACAATGATAAGTAACCAACGATGAAAGATGGACAGAAGTGCTGAACGTTATTGGAGATTGCGTCGTACCCAGAAAGTACATCACGCATTCTAAATTGGGTTTATTTTAATACCAGGGATATAAAAAGACTATTGCAGTAGCATTGATTCTTATCTATTTGGTTGACTGAAAAGTTGTTGATTTGATATTTAACACTGTTTATCTTTTCTTGTTCTTACTATATTATTGCGATGTTAATGAAATACAAAATGATAAACAGTTGAGATATGACTTCTTAAATAAATAAACTACATCTTTATAAAAAAAAAAAGTTCTATAATTCTGCCTTTTACTCTGCAGATACCAATTCCGTCTGTCTCTCGGACTGAAGCTTAATATAAACATTTTACCACCAAATGTTCGACTTTCAATAGGTCGCTATTAAATGAGGAGTATCCATCTATGTGTCGTGCTGTGCGTGGGGAGACGACTTCCTACAAAGGATGGAGTTTCAAGGAAATATAAAATTCAAAAGCGGCCCTCAGTTATATGTATATCCTGATATTGATATTTCTTCCACAGCAGGATGATACGACACAAGGTTCGCGAAGTGAGATTTGAAAAAAAAAAAGAAAAAAAAGAAAACAGCGCTCTTGAGGAAGGGCAATTAAGTCTGCAAAAAATGTCTTGGTAGTCCCGTCGACATTTCTTGGTAAGAGCGCGTCGTGCGATTAACTAAGCTAACTTCTTAAAGGAGGGTCTTTAAAGAAAGAAGGGTCTTTAAAGAAAGAAGGCAAAATCTGGGAGTGCGGATCTCTTAGAACTGCAGAGAACAAAAGTCGTTCTTCAGAGAAGAAGTCAGTTCAACAATGATCTTGATTCAACCATGTTATTTTTTTTTGTTGATTTGTTATTTTATTTTTGCAGAGCTATGTCAATATCCCCCCCCCCAAATACAGCTCCTGGTATTCCCAAATGATCATTCAGTTTAGTACTGGCCAGCCTCAACGTTGCTTAACTTCGGTGAGCTAACAAGAATCGATATGTCAACTTGGTTATAGCGTATACAATAGGAAGAGGTTATGAGGCGGGCAGCAATTGTTGACATGTAAAGATCTTCGACATTCGTATCCTTACAATACAATCATTGTACTTTTCAAAAATCTAAGAATGCAGTGAAAGTCACGAATGGCCGATTTCGAATAAATATGAAACGAGGACAACGGAGCCGGAAAGAACGAAAATGAATGAATTTTGCGTGAATAATTGAGCAGAGGTGCTGAAAAGATAAAAAGTGAAAAAATAAAAAATGATAAAATATTCAGTAGATGCATTGTTACGCCGATAATCTTAAAAGATAACCGCTTGCATTAGGTCATGCACATACATACCATGTGGATTATGTATGAATGGGAAAGCAAGAATTAAAAAAAAATAAAGATATATAAAAAGAAATTTATTAAACCGGAAAAGCGAAATACCTCTACATTGTAGACATCGAATAAATTTATTTGTAATACGGTTTTGTTGGAAAAGCCTTTTGTCATGCTGTACTCTTGTTTTCTTCTTCAATATACTGTATCTTTCTAACGAGTTTGTATGTGATCACGTATTTTTTACAAAGTAAAAACTATTCCAAGTCTCAAAGTACCTTTTCAAAATAACTCAAAAGATGAGAAAGACTTCAGGCTCGATCGTTATGCAAACGATTTTTTAGTGCAACATTGCTTCTCATTTTACGAAAGATTTCAAACAGAGAGGTATGTTTGGTGATATTTATTTGCTTCCCAACCGAGCAAATTAGGCACAAGGCCGATTTTTAATTTGACGAGTGAAGGGGAGGGGGAAGGGAAAAGGGGACCAGCTCCAGAGAGGTGGGAAATGGGAGCTGGATAGTGATTTGCCAGCTGGCCCAAGTAGGTTTGCCCCTACATGGACCAGAAGATTGCCACAAGGGCAATGGTCTTTGCTTGCAGCATCTGCCGGAACAGATGGTATTTATTTGCTCCCCCACCGAGCAAATTATGCACAAGGCCAATTTTTAATGTGAGGAGTGAAGGGAGGGGAAGGGAAAAAGGGGACCAGCTCCCGAGAGGTGGGAAATGGGAGCTGGTTAAAGGTCAGGTATGTGGGGTTGCCCCCACATCTGGTCTTTGCTCGCAGCATCTGCTGGAACAGATACTGCATTTTGATCTTGGCCCGAAGGCCACAAAGGTGTCCAAGCGAGGGGGCGGAGCATAGCAGGCTGAATTTCCAATGCGACTTTAAAACAGATTGTATCGATGGGAGATGCAACCAATGTAGACTGTTACTGCAGTTAAATATATATGCTCCAGTTGTGCACTCTGAATAAATCAAACGTCACTAATATATATACTAGCAGGCTGGACGGCATTACCCGGTTGTAAATACGCTTAAATACGTTATTTTGATTAATGCAGATTTCTTATTTATTATTACATTATATTGGACCAAATATATAGTAATGATTTTAAAAGTTTTTAAAAAATGACTCGTGCGCCACCACCGAGAGTCGAAACCAAAACGCTTAGCTTACGATTTACTTTTTCCTTTGGCGTTAATGTTTAAACAATGAAGACATGTTTGCTGAATATAAATATAAAATATGAACCAATAGCTATTACGTTACGTATGCATATTCGTAATGCCGTTGTTCGACCTTCATCTGTAAAATTCCATTTTTTTTTAATTTTCACTTTTGCACCGATCTTCCCAACTATAAAGTTTCGCATGGCTTCAGATACCCTATATATTAAGTGTCATGTCTAAACCAAACACTTACAGAGGAGTGTAGTAGAATTTATTTTAAAAACAAATATATATACGTGCACACAAAATTATATATATATATATAAATATTTATATATATATAAAATAACATAAAAATAACACGGAAATTACATAATTGTCGATGCAATAATTTATTTCAACCTTATGGTATTTTCAAGCATCTAAGCTAGACAATTACATTTTTGATACTGAAATAAAGAAAGAAAAAGAATCGGGCCCCGACCGTCAAAAACCAGAGGGGGTGGTAGTAGCAATCCACTTAATACATTTCATAGAGAGGGTGGGAATTAAGTTAGTAAGCCAACTAGAAATCCTCAACATATATAAAAACAAGAAGCAACCACAGAATTCGCGCATAAGCCTGACGAATCCTATAGTGGATGAAACGCAGAATATTCAGTGTTGCTTAATCGCCATATATATTTTATAAATTACTAACTAGCTCTACCTACGTATTGAGCACTTTTGAAGTAAATACTTAAAGTTTACGCATAAATCTATACTTTCGTATATTAAATTTATGTAAGTAAATGAAGTAGTTATATATATATATATATATATATATAGATTACTGTTTTTAAAAATTATATATATATATATATATATATATAGATTACTGTTTTTAAAAATTATATATATATATATATATATATATATATATATATATATATAGATTACTGTTTTTAAAAATTATATATATATATATATATATATATTATATATACGCACACACTAGCAGGCGACCCAGCTTTGCCCAGTCGTAAAATACGCATATTACATTTTAATAGATACAAAAACTGAGATATGCACATGCGAGTATTGTTTTTTTTTTCTAAACTCTCCACTTATTACTTAATTGGATTCAGATGAGTATTATTTATTAATTTTATTTATTGCGGGCGATTATCCTCATTTTTCTTAGATTTTGTTTCACGACTTTTCTGCCAACTATTCCTTTGGCCTCGCGAATCTCCTAACTGCATTCTCAGCAATTACTGGTGAGAATTGTCTGAAGATAGCGGTTTCAATCCTACCCAAAGCCGGCCAGAGGCTTACTTGGCTAAAACGTTGTGAGACGACAACAACTATGGATGGCAGTAATTGCTGAGAATGCAGTTAAGAGATTCAGAGTTCCTATTCCGTCGCGGTTACCACTTGACCAATACCAGATGAATAGTTGTCCGAAACATCGTGAAACAACAAAGAAAGATGAGGATAATAGTCTGCAATAAATAAACTAAAATTAGTTCACTTCTTCTAAGGAAAAATAAAAGCTGAAATCGAAACAAAAACCTAAAGTCAGTGAGTCAATTACGATAACCATCAGGCCAGCTTCATACGATATTTAAAGGGTGTTTTCAAACCTACTTATTCTTAACATAAATCTGTTATGTGGACGATTCACATATAGGCATTCCTGAAACGGCTGACAAACAAATAATGAAAACCGATTAAAAAATTTTCCACATATCTGATTACCTTATATACGGAATTTCGATTATGTAGGTAAAAGATTCATTGAGTATATAGGTTGAGAAGTGTCCTCACGTGCATATTCTCACTTTTATAGATATATAGATTAGTCGAGACCATTTTTGTTGTTGTAACGAAAGTCGCCAACAAGTCTTGTTATGTTTTCCCAAATGAACATTTGATACTGACCAATTTATTTTAATAGAGCGAGAAAAAAGAAACGCTATATTTTTGCAGAACCGGAAGTAATACTTAGAGCGTAATATTTTTTTCTTTATTTTGGTTACTTTACGTCGTGACATCCGGTGAGATAGACGAGACAATCGTCTTACATATATATATGTATATATATATATGTGTGTGTGTGTGTGTGTGTGTGTGTGTGTGTGTGTGTGTGTGTGTGTGAGTGAGTGAGTGAGTGAGTGAGTGAGAGAGAGAGAGACAGACAGACAGACAGAATCTCCACGAAACCTTACGCAACAGAAAGCACCCTGAGCCAGGTGGAAACAGTAAAAAGCACACGAAATTATGCAGAGCGAAATGATTGAAATATATTTTGATGCGTTTTTTTTAACTCAATAGTTTTTTTTGTTTTTTTTTAACTTCACAAAATTATCACTTTCCTGCCATTGTGGCAATTATATTAGCTCGGAGGTGGTAGTACTGAGATGGATACCGACTTGGATCGACAGCTAGTGTGTGCCAGATTCCCATCAAGTGCCCCGTAGAACACATTTCATTATTGATATTGTAAACCTTCAATTTGTCCTTTCTGTGGGTATCTGATGCTAGGATAACTGGAGAAACCAATGCTAATTCCAGAATTGAGCCAATCAAAATCACATGGTGTTGATTCATACGAAAGATAAAAAAAATCAATTAATAATGTTTTACAGTTTTCACAGTAGCTTCTTTTATTGTACTTCGAATATTAGCGGTTCAAACTTTATGTATATTTAAACGAGTCCATAATTAAACATGGGCCGCGAAAAAGGTTATTCTTATGTTTTTTTTTAAATATCCAGTCCAGTAGACAGAATTAACAGTTTATTAAATGATATTTTAATATGATTTAAGCAAAAAATAACATTATCCTAGTTCTCAACATGTAGACACAGTTCTATCATTTTAAGACGAGTAGCAGTTTGACTTTAAATATGAATGTTTCTTTATTCCCATACATTGGAATTAAAATTGTAAAAAGAATGTTGCTCTTGAAAATACAATCTTTTAACTTTTGCATTACGAAATGTCTCTTACACAAGTAAAAGATAAGTGCAGTATACTGAAGTTTCGTTAAGCATCAAATCAAATTTCCGTTAATAACTGACAAATTAAAAATGCCATATAGTTTATAATTAAGTGTTGATAATTTTGCTCCAGCATTAATTTTATTAAAACATGCAGGGGCATAGTAGGAGGAAAGGTACATTCTTGTGAAGCGTGCGAATATTCATGTTCTAAAAAGTGAATTCTATTGACACATATGAGATCTCACGCCTCCATTGGAAGATCTGTGGAGAGATGCAACTTGACAGATCGACGAACATCTGGCAACATGAACCACCACCAATAACATCAAATGGAAAAATGATCGTGTTCTATGACAAAGACATACAGGCGGGCAGATACATAAAAGATAAGGCCATCAAACCAGATATTGAAATATGGAACAAGCCCGAAAGAACTGCGCTCATTGTCGATGTCACAGTCCCAAATGATTTTGGCCTTAACAGAGCTGAACGGGAAAAGATAAAATACCAGGACCTAAAAAATGATCTAAAAACGACATGGTCTCTGAAAGAAATAAACGTTATACCGGTTGTGATGGGAGCAACTAACTTAATAAAAAAGAATCTTCAGAAATATTTAGAAGCAATCCCTGGAAGACCGAGCTGTAACGAAATACAAATAGCAGCCATAAAGGGAACAACATCTATTCTTAAAACATCCTGCGGATATGAATTTAAATCATAACAGAATCAAGTGTTAGCTCCAGGAGGTAGTGTCTTGATCTCTTAAAACTTACTAAAGTTAAATTAAAAAAGAAAAGTGAGAAAAGCCACATTCTTGTGAAGTGTGTGGATATTCTTGTTCTAGTAAATCATATTTAAATACTCATGGAGTTTGACTTTAAATATGGGTGTTTTTCTATTCCCATACATTCCATTGTTTAAGCCATTATATTTTAAGTAATTTTAACCGAGAACTATAGGGTACTCTCATCAGAAAGCTTCGCCACATGATGGAAAACAGTGTTACATATTAAGGACTCTACATCAGTAGCGATAACGTAAGGAAATGTGAATTCTGACAAGTGTCACACCGAGTGCATGTAACCCAAATCTGTAAAACGCGATCGACGCTAGATTTGAATGAAAGATATGTGATGTAAAGTTGAGACAGAGGGGGGGCAACAGATCAAACGGTACACAAAAGGAAGTCGAACGATAAGGAATACCATTATGTTTTCTAGGAATAAAAAAATATAAAGATTTTTAGGTGAGTCTCTCAGGAAGCTCTGCCAACGATACACGGCTAATAATGTAGAACGAAATAAAGCTAATATTACTTCGATGTCTGTTTGTTTGCGTCACTCATTTCTGAAGTAAAAAAAAATAATTTTAAGAAATAAATAATGATTACGATATATCTTAATATCTTAATGCCTATTTATTTTGTTTGTGCTTTTGGTTAGTCTCTCTCTCTCTCTCTCTCTCTCTCTCTCTCTCTCTCTCTCTCTCTCTCTCTCCGGTGTCACTCCTTTCCAAATATAACCTTGAATAAACTCAGCGAATGTCTCCTTTTGTTCACCTTTTTTAAGCGAAAAGCGGCGAGGAAGAAAAACGACAACGTCCGTCAGTAATAAAGAGTTAAAAAGGCAATTTAAACTCGTCGCCGACTTAATAAAAGTAGAAAAAGATTGAATGGATTAAACGCGAAAATCGCGTAAAAAAAGAGTGCAAAAAGCACATATAAAACACTATATTATGACAATTAGCTAAGACAATATTCCTCCCCAACTCGTGAGTCTGTTCTCTACGGATAAAACTTTGAAAACTCAGTGAAGGTTTCCTTGTATCTTTCCCACACGAAGAGAGTTTTAGTTAAATAGAAGAGACAACCAACGGATACTCATGAAGTGCAAACAAAGACAAACGGCAGCGTATAAACACTATATAATGAACATTAGCCTAACCCTAAACCTGTGAGCTCATGCGGAGACAAGTTCATAGGCTTTAGTATTGGAGTTATGTTTAAGTGGGCCATGCTGAATATTTTAGAAACTTTAAAATAGCAATAGTCTTCTGAAGATTATGCGATTTTTGTGGAAGAATAATAAACTTGAGATCTGCATTACTTTAAACACATTTAAACAACAGATGTCCTCATCTTTACACCCGGGCAACGCCGAATTTATCAGCAAGCAGCAAAAAAATAAAATTAAAAAAATATAATACGTATTTCAATTTGATCGAGCTGAAACGCATATGTAGGATATTGCACTATTGTTTTGCGTTATTACGGTAAAAATGTCACCGTTTCGTTGTGTGTTTATGACGGAACGCATTCCTGCGTTTCCGCTCGTCTGATTGGGTCGGCGAAGGTCAGAGACAAGTTAAATTCTTGTCAGCGCCTCAATCTCTCGATAGAAAGGACGCTTAAAATGTCAATATTCTGAATATTTTTGTACAAGTTCATATAGTGCGCCCAGACGACTTGAACATAATGTTCTTAAAACTTTGTTGATTAGTAGTTGGGGTTTTACGGCATATCAACAGTCATTGGGTCATTTTATATCGAAAATATCGAAATTATATTTCTCTTAGTCTGTCTGTCTATCCGTTCGTTTAACTTTTTCCCCGGAAACTACTTGTCCAATCTGGCCGAAATTCTGAATCTGAATGAAAAATCTTTGTTATGATATGGTGCAGCCAATTGAGTATTATGGTATCCATTCGATGCACAGTAAGAGATTAATAAAGATTAATATTTAATGCAAAATAGTACACAAATTTAAGCATATTAAACTATCAACTTGACATAAACACTCATTCTTATTGTACGGGCTAGGACAACAGCATATTCTTTTCATTGTTTTAACTCTCGGGTGTGTATCCGTTGATATCTTATATGCTTTATATGAAGTGATGTGGGTCTCGGTTGATTAACTTTGTCTAACTGTATCAGATATATACTCGGGAGTTAAAACGATGAAAAGAATATGCTGTTGTAATAGCCCTCGCTATAACTTTTGCCGGTTTTTAACGAGTTAAACGTGAAGTATATATTTTAATAAATATCACCAATTCATATTCTTACTTTTGAATATTTATCTGTTTTACTAATTTTATTACTAAATACCTTTTGTTTGGTTATTTTGGTTGACGGCATATCAACCCTTTTCGGGTTATTTAATGCCGCATCCGATCATTTTGAAGAAAAAGTTGTATGCTTCAAGCTCTTTATATCTTCAAATATTTATCCATGGTGTTTAATTTTGTTGTTTTCTAAAGAAAATTATCGCGTTTGTTTTTGATTTCGCGTAACATGACTGAGTTTTGCAAAGGGAAAGGAAAAAAAATAATAACATCTATGTTTGGTGCATTTTGGGTCAAGAAACCAATATTTTCAGACAGCCTGATCTGGTAGCACAAACCCCCCCCCCAAAAAAAAAAACTACCTACGGCATGTGATTTATTTGCCAAAAGTGTTTTAAAGCACATCAATCATTTAGTTATTTAATGTCGAACGCGCAACATCTAACGTAAAAGGTGAATTTGTGGGTTGGGGCTCTCGTTTTTTATGGTATGTTAACACCTTTGGATTTATCTAATGATGACGAAACTATATCTATTGTTAATGATTCGTTGTCTGGTCGGATTTATCTGTTCTAAAGCTTACAAGCACCATTTGAGTTATTTGATTCCGAAATAGAATATCTCACGTAACCCGCTCTATGATTGGTTCGATTCACCTGCTTCATGGTATATTAACACGGTTAGGTTGATTTAATGCCGGAGTATAATGCGTGTTCCAAACAGCTCATTGATTGCGTTGGCGTGTCTATTTTATAACACATCCGTTCGAGTTTTCGAGACAAAAGACAAAGCAAAAGCTGACACATCTTCTCCACAAGTTACGGTAATAGGCGCACAATAAGAGACCACCCTTTATAAACAAATTATTGAATTTATCTCTAAAATAAAAACCACAAAGAATCTTGTCAAATTTAATGCCATTTTCATAATCTAATAGCAGGCTGCCCGGCGTTACCCGGTCGTAAGATACGCTTAAATATGATAGTTTATTTCATGTAGATTACATATTTATAATTATAGAGAAAATTCTCTATCAATAATTATTTCGAAATAATGTATAGTAGTGAGATCAAAACAAATTATATATATATATATGCCGGGTTCGAATCTATCGACTGGTGTTAATCGTGACACCCTGCACTGAAAATTCCCGAAAGTATGAAACGCTAGTGTCTGTAGGTATTTAATTATTACAGTAAATAATTATATAATTATTTACTACAATAATTATTAAATTATTAAATATTAATTATAGATATAATTATTTACTATAATTATTATTAAATTATTAAATATTATATATATATATATATAATTATTTACTATAATAATTATTAAATTATTAAATATTATATATATATATATAATTATTTACTATAATAATTATTAAATTATTAAATATTATATATATACATAATTATTTACTATAATAATTATTAAATTATTAAATATTATATATATATATATATATGTGTGTGTGTGTGTGTGTGACTTGAGTGGCATCAGCTAGAATCGAAACCAAAATACACAACTCTTCATCCTCATTCACATGCCTCTGGGGCACAGCCACACGAATATATATATATATATATATATATATATATATATATATATATATATGCAATCACCAGATTCCGGGAGACAATATTCAAGCAAGCAAGCAAGCAAGCAAGCAAGGACGGTCGGACCGTCCACAAAATTTTATAATTATATATATATATATAGATACAAAAACACAGCAGATGTATGTATGTGAGTGTAAATATTTAACCGATAAACTGCCGAACTACTGGTCACATAACACTAAAATTAACAGGAAATAGTAATCTTACATCAGTGATGGTTTATAACGAGTAAATCTTTGTTTGGCTGGATGAATAACGCGTGCAGAAATATGTCGGCAAGTTGAAATGCAAAAGCTGAAATGCAAAAATGTTCATTTCAACTTGCCGACATATTTGTATTACTTGTGCGTATGGCAAATTCAAAAGGTAGCTTAAATGGTTCAAAATTTAAATCTATTTATCTATTGTCGATAGCTCAAACGGCAGGGGACGCAGCTGGAGCGCTAAATGTTTTGGTTTCCATTCTACCCGATAGCACCCAAATCATTTCTTTTGAAAGCAGCACTATATATTATATACAATATAATATTGAATAAAAAATTGACTCTTTTATAATTAATATGATTTAAAATATATTTAAACGCATTTTACGACTGGGCAACACCGGGTCTAAAGTTGACTGAAAATTTCCTCTTTGTTGTTTACGAATTTCCAACCTAAATGTAGACACTATTGTAAAAACTCACTCAAGAGAATTTTTTTTTTTTTTTTTTTGCTAGAGTGTCCGCTCACGAAAGCCCAAGACCCTTATAAGGGTAAAGGTTAATGAATTTCTAATACGCTGTGAGACAATACTGTTATAATCGATAAAGGTGGAACTTGGTTATGGTTTGATTATTTAAAAGGTCGGCTCAACAAGAACTTATTTAAATTAGACTTGAAAATGACCAGGTTAAAGTCGGTTATAACACAACCCCGCGGTATTGCATTACAGATACCGACAGTTCTAGGAAAGGAACCCTGCTTATCGGATTTTCGTTTTAAGTTTTAGGCACTATATATTTATGAGAACAATTTCCCTGTAATCTCTAAGATTACGGGGAAATTGTTCTTATAAATATATTCTCACTGCTGTTTTTACCTTTTTTATTTCAGACTAAAGTGTCGTATCTGTTTTGTCAGGAGGAAGAGAAACCATGGACGGAGCTATTTTTTGTTTTTGTATAATTTTTGAACCAATGCAAAGTACCATTTTTAGGTAGGTGGATTTCTCCTTACTAAAAATCAACCGAAGTCTAAATCTATATTCGTGGAGATATCGTACATAAGGACTTTATGATTGATTTTTTTTTCCAAAATTAAAGAAACACTCAACGAATATATTAAGAAAGACTCTATAACGCTGTTGTAGTAATCATTTCCGCTTGCCGTCATGCAGTATTGACCCCCTACCTTATGCTATAGGGTATTTGGAGGACTATTGTGCCGTCTTTACATATGGACATTGCTTTTTATAGCCGAACCAAAGATACAACTTCAATAATTCAATTAGACGATCTTCTGTTAAGATCTTTAATAATCATTGTTATTTATCCTGCGGGTCGACCAGTGCATTTCCCGATGAACCACGCTTCGGGAAGCGAGATAATCATAATTATTACAAGGCATGACCCTTGTAAGTGCTAGTGAACTGGCCAAGTGTCAAATCTACGAGGACATTATTATCTTAAAAAAACAAAACAAAAAAAACTTGTTTTTTTTTCATTCTGGATGACTGCTGTTAGATTTAAAACTGACTATTTACAGGAAAATGAAAGTTACTTTGCTGTCCAGTTAATATGGAACGTTCTAGCGACGTTGCACACACATATTTTAGTTGGTACATATGCCGCACTATTTTGGACCAATCCTTTCATTACAGCCGATTACACTGTGCAACGCTCCAAAATGCACAAGACAATTGTGGCCATTTTTATAAGCGCAATAGCATGGAAAATCCATTTCTGGCCTTCGTTTTGTCTTTAGTTTTTTGTTTGTTTTTTTTAAATTGTTACTTTCAAGAGTTTTACGGATATGTGAGTAATGACTAGGGCTATGACAACAGCACATTCTTTTCATTGTTTTGACTCTCGTGTATATATCCGAGACAGACACAATCAACCGAGAACCACATCACTCTATATAAAAGCATATAAGATATCAACGGATACACACTCCAGAGTCAAAACAATAAAAAAGAATATGCTGTTGTCCTAGTTCTAGTAATGACTATGGCGAGAGATTCCTTCAGAATATTTCAGTGATGAAGAAACATTTTAAAGGAAAACGAAACCCTGGCATGTTGGCAGACTACTGCTGGAATATAGAAAGAAAGAATTACATTCAACACAAAAGGGATAAGAGGACTAATGTTTAAACTTGCTTTTTCATTCATAACCAATAACAATAAAATATGATGTATAGTACATGAAAACGGTGCCTAATCTAGACAAATAAAAGTCAGATTTAGTATCAGAATAATTTTCTTACACCGAAGCAGGTCTTACGTAACATGCACTTTTCTACTGCAGTATTAGCCGGACGATGGCTCATAAAGCAAATGGCAGAAGTCTCCTTGTGTTGATAACACGTAGTAACAGTTTATGCTCTCCGTTCTAACTTTCTCGGGTTTCTTGTTGCTTCAGCACTCTTCTTATTAATAATAGTCGTAAAAATTATTGATAATGAGAGCATAAAATCTGAAACGAAGATATTGCTAAGGCTGCTGCAACGAAGGTGAGCTCTCTACACGATGTTAGGAAAGTACTCACACCTGACAGTATCTCTACAAAGCCACCATTCGCCACGCATGGAGTATTGTTGCCACATCTGTGTTGATGCATCTACCACTAGTCTCTTCCTTTTAACAGAGTTCAAAAATAGTCTTTATTCTTATAGGTTCCCGCACTATCAAACCAAGTTGAAACCCCTGTTGCATCGACTAAATTCTTCATCTCTATGCCTGTCAAATATGCTCTGGCGAATCCGTAGATCTTATGTCTCCTCAACGTAAATACCCCCGATTAACACAACAAGCAGCAAAATTCTACCCCTTCGTTTCAAAGATCCCGTGATATCGGAAAGCCTTCTATCCTTCTAGCTTCGACCCGCGAACTCCTAAACATTGGAATTCCCTTCCCGTTTCCTACTTCCCGGGTTGTACCAATATGCAGAAATTTAAATGTAAAGTAAAAAAATAGATCGCTGCTCAAATCTCTATATAATGCTTCTTTAAAAATGGTCTTGTGTTTAAAGTAAATAAAAGTTTGTTTGTATTTTTAATCTTTCGTTCTTATTGAACTCTTTTTCATCCAAAAATAAAGTGCAATAGGAATTTCTATATGAGATACGTTTTACTAGAAAACAACTGAAGCATTGACACTTAGTAAGCATCTCATGTAATTAATAGATCTTGATAATACTTTACATAAAAAGTTATCGCAACAAAATGGTTTATTAGGCGAACATGTACGTTATTTAACAACACACAGTGTGGAACGATAAAGTTGTCGCCCTAAATAAAACAGCATTTCAGTTTTATTTTTAAACGTTTATTGAAAAAAAAATACATTCAGGTAACTTGATTATGTATTAAAGTTGGCGTCTATTCAATGTAGCCGCCTCCAGCCTAAATCTCTGCCTCGGTACGGGTTCGGAACTAAGAATACTCGGCGGATGGCGGCGATCAGGCTAGCTTTGGTGTTGTGGGAGATCATATTGTTGATGTTCTCAACGTATTACCAAGTGAAGTAGTCCCGCGGGTTCAGGTCGGGGGAGGGAGGCCAGTGAGAGAAGACTACAAAGTCATAGAACTCTTTCCGAAGCCAAGCTTGGGTCTTTGGACTTGTGGGCAAGCAGCGAATTCTGTTGCCACACCCAGGGTCTGCCAACGGCCACCTGATTTTATCAGGGGATCACCACACTCTTCAGCACATCCAGGTACACTTTGGTGCTGATTTCAAGCCGACTTCGAAGATGTGAGGTGGTATTATATGACCTTCATTTGAAACCACATCAAAGACAATAACCGTGTGTCATCTGATGCGTTTAGCTTCGCCCTCAAGCGTTGCGCCGTCCGGATTTGCATTTTGGGGGTGCTGGCAATGATCCTGTTGTCAGAACTTGGGTCTGTAAAAGACATGAGTTGTACTGCGGCGCATGTCCGATCTCGCTTGTTGAAAATTGTGTCACTTTCGGACATGATATAAAACCCCTATCGTTCTTGGGATTTGTACACAGCTGGCTTACTAATAGATGGTCTGCAACAAAAAATAGAAACCGGTTTTCATTAAACGGAAATGGAATCATATCGTCTATTCTAGGGCAACAATTTTATCGTTCTACCCTGTAATGCTGTTTTATAGTCATTTGTGTTACACCAAGAAAACTGCTTATAAATTTAAAAAAAAACATTCTTGTATTAGTGATATAGTTATTTCTACATTTTATGTTTTGTTGATAGAATTATTGTCAGCCTACAACATGATGTAATGCTTACTGAGAAAAGTCAATGGAGACAAGTTATTGGTACTAGAATAAACCTTTAATTTTTATTGAATCATAGATAATGTTATTCGTATTATTTGGAATCTTCGGACTACTGTTCTAATCTTTAGTGCCATTTTCACAACGTTTCGGTCGATGTAACCTCCGACCTTTTTAGGTGTATCTTGTCGAACTCTAAAATTTGGACAGAATTTTGAACGGAACTCTGTTTACTTCACAGGTTAACATGCTCTCGTTCTGTCAGCCATGACTGGATAGAGGTCCTAATTAATTCGCAATTACATTTGTCGGTGGCCCACACTGAAGAAGGTCGGAGATTACATCGATGGAAACGTTATGAAACTGACACTAAAGATGAGAACAGTAGTCCGAAGATTCAAAATAAGAATAACTAATCCTCATCTCAAAAACTAAGAAACATAACAGTGTGTATCTACAATATGTAAAGTCACAATATCTTGAAGAGATAATCTAAACGGGTCGCAAATGAGATTTTAGTCTATCCGAGTACTCCAGGCTAAATGGAAATTAGTATATCTTCTGACTGTTATGGTTACGACGGAAGAGACTTGTCAAAGCGTTTTTTTTTAGGTGGACAAAACCTTTCAAACCTCTCCTATGCTGATGGCATCGCTTAAACTACGTTTTTGTTTATGTAAAGAATGCAACGGAGATAAGATTAGAAATAAACCTAGCGAAAATAGAATTACGTCGACAGCTAAATCATAGTTTAATTTAAACATGACTATTCACAATACACTCATCAGAAAGGTCACCCAATTCATTTATTTGGTTTCTCCAGTGATCACAAGACGACATTGAAATGCAGAATCGGCCTGGGTTGGCGGCTTTCCAAAAACACAGCACCATTCTAAAATCAAAAAGGGGTTCAATGACTACTAAAGTAAAAGTATCTTCATGCCCCCCTCCCCGCCCCAGTAATTTTATACGGCCTTGATTATATCACCTGGACTAAACAACTAGCCAATCACATTAAAGTGTTTCAAAATCACGTAATGCTTTTCATTAGAGGGCATCGCCTGATAGAAAAAAAACCACCAAATTATCCACTCTCTGTCAAACTACTTCTCTACCCCCTCTATTTGATAAAATAATGTAAAACTCTTTAGCCATGTCAAACGATCAACCATTCGCATATATATGGGTTCACAATCCGCACTAACGGAAAATGCGACCCCTTATGATCTCATCTAACTAACTCCTGATGGTCTCATCTAACTAGTATGTCTAAGGAGGCTAGTCCTTCGAGTATTACCCTCTCTTTTGAAAATAGGTAGTTTATTACAGATCGTTTGGGGGACGCTCATCGTCGTGGAATATCGATGAGGTCGATTACGACATATTTTGAGTTTGTTCAAAATGACTCCTTTACTGTGGAGCTTCATTTCTTCTTGATAAAATGTTATTGCACTGCAGTGATGGCAAGCTTAATAAATTTTTTATATATTATTGGAAAAGAAAATACACAATTAATGATGTCCATATCTTATTGCATAGAAGAATGCGAGCATGAAAAGTAATATGGTTAAGATTAAACATGGAAAAATAAAAGGACTAGTTGTTAAAACTGGAAAATGAAAAGGGACAAGATATTCTAGAAAAAATATTAAATTTATAACTTAAAATATTGCAGCATTAAGAATTGATTATGTAATGTTAAATTAAATTTTTAAAAATTATAATGATGCAATATTTTAAGCTATAAATAAATTTATCAAATTTCTTATTAGAATACCTTGTTTTGTTTCTTTTACAGTTTGAACAACTAGTCGTTTTAGTTTTCCATGTTTAATCTTAATCATATTACTTTTTCATGCTCACATTTTTCTATGTAATCCATGATTTTCCCAGGCTTCAAGTAAATTCACCTGTTCTTTGTTTAATTTCAGTCTTATTATTTTGCTCCCCCCATAAATATAAAATATACATACGTAACAATGTACGGCACTCGTCTGCTTTCAATAAACTCCCCCAATTATATCCGTTTTACTCTCTGTTTTACTTGTTACTCCCGTCCCTCTCTCTGGATTGTTAACATTATGAGCGACAGCGACGAATTGGTAGCAACAGTAGTTGCTGAAGCGCCGTGGTTGCTATGGAAAATTCGTCTCTCACGGCCTTACGATTTTTTTACGATTTTGAACACCAGTAAATTAATGATAACTTTTGTTTCACTGAATGAAAATTGAAAATATTTTTTCACAATATAGCTGAGAAGGTGGTCTATGTTTGAAATTTGGTCGCAAAATGAGTGAGCGGTGAAGCTTTAAAGCAGTTCTAAATTACTAAAACTGCCACTTAACTTTACATCTTATTATAGAGATGAATTAAAAATAAAAATAAAAAAAGAACATCGAATAAAAAACATTCCTTGCTAAGATGAGCAACGAAGGCCACATGTGGTTCGTTTACAATCAAGCTGAGGGGGAACGAAGATAACGATCTTTTCGTGTATATAAATACGTGATTATTAAGAGGGTGAAAAGACGGTTATCGAAGTTAACCTTTTGGGATTGACAGTAACTGCAAAGTCATGCGACTTGTCTATTTTCTGGTATGCGAGCAGAAACGAATAGATAAGACGGCCGATAAAAGTACACGAATGTGTGTGCGTGTGTGTGCATTTATGTTCACGCATCATCGATTATAATAACCGACTTATCTTTTGCTCTGAAACTTTTTGGAATTAAACTTATTCCATTTAATAAAAAGGACAGTTTTTTTT
The DNA here is from genome assembly GCF_053919585.1 of Euprymna scolopes. Classification (NCBI taxonomy): domain Eukaryota; kingdom Metazoa; phylum Mollusca; class Cephalopoda; order Sepiida; family Sepiolidae; genus Euprymna; species Euprymna scolopes. The sequence goes on from NC_136507.1 coordinate 67,529,095, forward strand.
AATATAGAGTGTGTCCCATAATTAAAAATCTATTTTGAAATACAAGTATAAATATAAGTCTTGATGAACCGTCTCCCCAAGTAATTCAATTTACAAAATTTCCTCTACTTATGATTACTCCACTATTGACTAATGTATACCCATTAACCGTTATTCTCGAGTGGCCTCCTGACCTTGCTAATTGGTGGATCTATATTAAAAAAACCTTGTTAAACTGTGTGACATATTTCCATTCTATGGAGGTCAGGTGCGAACGAACACCCCATAATTTTATTATATCATATTTCTTCAAACAGAAACATAATTATCAAAGTATACTTACACAGATAGATATGAAAAGTCTTTATTAAAGTTTGTGCCTATTTCCATTCTATGGAGGCCAGTCGCGAACGCAGACCCCACAATTTTATTATACCATCCCTATTTAAGTTAAAACATACTTATCAAAGTATTATTATGTACATCTTTATCAGAAACACTTGTAAACGTTTTTTTTTTTAATTTTTTATTTCCATACTTTGTGGACCAGGCGCGAACGCGGACCCCACAATTTTAATGAACCACTGTTCTGCCAGATCAAACATACCCATTCCTGTGTTTCGATACATCTTCTATCATTATATGTAATCAGTTTTTTAAAAATAGTCAACCATATAGGAGCCTATTCCTGACCAGGCACACACACACATTCAGCTTTATATTATATTATATTATATATATATATATAATTTTCATTGCAAACTTTGTTTTCGTGTACAAGCTGTATCATCCGAAGAGGTCTCTAGTCACAGGTAACTAGCTGACCGAAATATGCTCATGACTGTGTAGCAACACATTACTCCTTATGTAAAAACAAATAAAACGTGTGTGTATATATATTTCCTAAAAAGTCTGGCCTTGATAGAAGAGAGACAAAAACTTGTAACCATTCACATTACCGGTTTTCTGCACTGATCTTGGCTCTTCCAATCTCTCATATATTTGTTTATCAGAAATACTTCAAGAAACTACCTATTCCCCTTATCTCTCTCTCTCTATATATATATATATATATGTGAGAATGTGTGTGTGTGTGTGTGTGTGTGCGTGCGCGCGTGTGAAGACAACTCTTAACCTATATACACAACGAATTTTTGATCTACATACTTGAAATTTGGGATATAGGATATTCAGACATGTGGAAAACTTTTTAATTGGTTTTCACTCAGAAAAAAGGGCTGCAAAAGGGTCAGAATTGAAAAATTGATACGAGATTCTTATCTGTATCAACTGTTTCACGACTACGCATGCGCAAATCGCTCACATGAGAGTTTCCTTATGTCAAGAATAAGTAGGTTTGAAAACACTTTAAATACTTGGCAAGCTGGTCTAATGGTAATCGTATTTGACTCACTGTCTTTAGGCTTTCGCCTCGATCTCAGCTATAGTATTTTTTTTCTTACAAGAAATGAACTGTTCAGAAAAAAAAAAACATTTTACTCGCTTGCGCATGTTTCAATTTCTTTCCGCTTTTTTTTTTTACTTCAATTTTTAGAAAGAATTTAACGTTACGTTAAATACCGGGCAACGCCGGATATATCTGCTACCATATATATGTATATATAAATGCTCCCTATCTTGGATTGAGCATATTGGGAAGTGATATACAAACTGTCATTAGCGTATTAAGCGATGCTCTTTGTGTAAACAAATCGAGCTTAGACATTTGGACGATGTCAAAATATCGTTAATTCACTGGCCGCACAACAGCAGGCGAGGCCTTGACTGTCGTTTGGGCGGCCGCGTTTCGCTCCGGGCTGGAGGTAATTGCCTGCCTATCCGCACTGGTACCTGTGATACAGCGAAACAGTACTGTATGTGGACGACACACACACTATATCTATATATATATATATATATATATATATATATATATATATATATATATATATATATATATATATAAGCTTCTAACAAAGATGCGTCCGGGATAAATGTTTTCGCTTGCTTCATTTCCTTTAAGCGAAATATCTTTACATATTGTTCTATTGTTAAAGTGTTTTTTATTCAGTAAGTCTGAAGAGAGGCTGGTTATGTGAAGATTTTCAAACGCAATAATGTTTGAATTTGTCCAATTAGTCCTGAAACAATTGTAACTAACAATGAAATACACTTTTGGTTGCTATCAATTCTTTTTTTGAATCTTGGTTTTGTTAATACAATATATATATATATATATATATATATATATATATATATATATATATATATGTGTGTGTGTGTATGTGTTGAAAATATATGACAATTACACTACACAGAATTTTCGCGTTTCATTCTCATGAGGATTTGTCAGGCTATTGCATGGAATTGATGTTACTTCTTATTTTTATATACTCTCGTAGTACTGGGTTTCCTATTGTAACCAATGAGTGCGCGCACAACGGTTTCTTTGTTGTTTTAGCGAGTATTTTTTTTATTCATTTCTTTGTGATCGGAGATGACCTAGTTTTAATTTGGATATTTATTTACATCTGCCGTTATACTAGAATAATCGTTATGTATTCGTTTGTTTATTTATTATTATCTCACAAGGAGCTTTCGCACAGGTCATCAAGGATATCTCCTTGAAAACAAAGAAACTGAGTGACAACAAATCTCCCCAGATTTCCAGTACTCTCCACCTCTTTCGATAACATTTGCAAATGAATTTGCATTTTCGCAACAGCCGTTTACCATTGCTTTCTCGCTAGCAGCGGCCATTGGCCTTCGCTGGAATTTAAGTGACAATAAGACTTCCCTAGGTCCCAGTTCTCTTGGCACTTGACCTGCGGAGGTATGGTCAGTACTCTCTCCTCGGTTTTCCTATCCTCCTTGACCCATCTCGGTGATTTGGTATGACACTTTTGGGAGAGGCGATGATGGGGCAATGGGAAGGGATAGCGAACTTGTAGATATGCAGCTTTAATGTTATTGGTTCTATGTGACGCTTCTTCATGTTTTGCCTTTGTAGCAGTTTATCTGGCCCGCTTATGTGGCCCGTGTGTAATAGTTTCTGCATTCAAGCGTATTCTTCTTCTTCTTCTTCTTCTTTTTCTTCTTCTTCTTATTATAATAATCATTTTTGTTATACTTGTTATTACTATTAGTTGAATTGTAAGAAATATAATAAACTGTCCTCACCTTCACAAAAAAGACATCAGCTTCGGGTGATACCACACAAAATATACGTGTAAAGTCAATGCGGATGGATGGACCGAGGATGAAAGCCAAACCGAACCTCCACTGGATCAGTGTGAAGAGTACTGGAGTCTTAAAAGTGGCTTATTGCCACTCAAATTCCAGTAATGACAAATGGTTGTTGGCAGTCATAACTCAATGGTAAGCGACTGTTGCGATAATGTAAATAAAATTACAGATATTATCAAAAGAGGTGGAGAGTACTGGAAATCTGTTATCACTCAGCCTCCAGGTAACACCACCCTTTCTAGTCAGTGAATAATCCCTGATGATGCCATGTGTGAGAACTCATAGTGAGTACGAATAGTGATAACGTTCTTGGCTCCCGGGCCAAAATCAGGGTGTCCCAGGCTACCACAATAAGCAATCTTGGAGAAACTTTACATACCCCCCAATCAACCCTAGTTGCTTTGATCCTGCCTAGAATTTCAGCCCCACATAGAGAACGGCTTGCTTGTTTTCGACCAACACCAAGCCGGGAAACAATGGGCATTCTACCACCTAAAGAGAGCTAAGAGGATCACACTAACATTCTTACTATTTTTTGGACTTTCTTCCCCCATCCCAAGCCAATGAAATAAAATTTAAACGAACGACGTTTTATAAAGTTTTATGTTTACCAATTTATTTTATTGTTTATTTAAAAGCCACACACACACACACACAATATGATTTAGGAATCTTAAGTAGGACGACCCCCGGTGTGCTTGAGGTATTGTGGTGAATAAGAACTTTAGCTAGAATCAAGCATAAACTAGCAAAGGTACAGGAATGGAATACTGATGCCATATCTGGGCAGGAGCTGCAAAAAACAGCCTATCCTGCCTTGACAGAGTACAAAATAGACTTCGTGGCTTAGTGGGGGATGCCCTTTTCTCTACCCTGCAACCTCTCTCCCACAGAAGAGACGTTGCGAGCCTATCCTTGTTTTGTCGTTATTTCCATGGCAGGTGCTCGTCTGAGCTCCAATCTCTGGTCCCCCCTCGCCAATCTTTCACGAAAAACACCCGTCTAGCCGAATCCACTGTGAAAATTTTCCCCCACTCTTTATCTGTGCCTAAATCAAAACGTAGATTCCATGAACAAAGCTTCTTTCTTAGAACTGCACGCCTGTTCCGTCTGCCTGTTTCCCACCTGACTACAACTTGGATGTGTTCAAGTCCAACATAAACAAATTCCTAATGAACCGCCCCCTTAAGTAAACGCTTCATCAAATCTCCACACTAACGTAATGTACTTGCAATAACCCTTATCCCTTATCCCCAATTTTTGAGTGGCCTTGTGCCTAATTGTTTTTGTTTATTTCTGTTTTGGTTGTAAACTTTTCAGATTGAATCAAAAAATATATAACTCTAAGTGTAGTAACTGTTCTTCGGATGCTGCACTTAAATTTCTTGTTCTTTCTCAGTGGCGGATCAATCCTTCATGGCGTTATTTTTGTTTCTTTTCTCCACGTTAAAAAAAATGACCCTGGTATCTAACTCTGTCCCGTGGGGAGGCATTGTAAATAAGAACTTTAGTTTCTTTTCATTGTTACTTTAAAAGAAGACCCGGCACTTTCCGATATTTGATGGTCTATGCATATAAATGTACTAATACGCCGTATGAAAGTGTTTTTTTTTTTTACTTCTTAAATACGAACGCTTCCTTCGTAATCATTTGATAAAATTGCTATGTATTCATCTTGATCAATTTCGATTAGAGAGAGAGAGAGAGAGAAAGAGAGGGAGGGAGAGGGGAGAGACCGGGAGAGATAGGGGAAGGAGAGATATAAAGGGATACTAGGAAACAAATAGATGAGGCAGAGGAGAAACCGGATAGACCGGTACTGCGTTAGGGTTCTTGAATTTAGCTTCACTAAAAATGTACTTAACCAGAGAATAAATAACGGATTTACAGTTGATTGGTTGTGACAGGAACGCTGCAAGCCCCATTGAAGGGCACGGACGAGTATCTTAAGATCTTAAGGCTTGAGAGGGACATTAAACACGTCATTACAAAATCGCAAGAATCATTCATGTATACATACACGGGCAAGTCGAGGATGACCCTGTAGACACGTGTTCGCTTTGAGTGTGTGAAAAGCTCTCTAAAAATCGTTTTAAAACACGCTAAAAAAATGTAATTTGGAGGATATTTAGTAATTAATGTCTAATAATTATTACTAATAATATATTTTATATATGTGACTGGGAACTGCTCGTGAATTTCATACTGCCATGGAACTCCTTCCTTCGGAGGAAGTCTGTTAAAGCCACTAAGGCTTAGTGCTTAGTTTCCAATAACTATTAGTAAAATTTCATAAAATTTGGTATTGGAAGTTTTCACTCCTGTTTGTCTAAATATTAGTTAAATATCTCCCACATTTTTACCCTTTACACCTTGCAATTATTTTTCAAAATTTGTAATGATCGGCCCATTATTTTACAGGTGAATCCTATACACAGCCACACACACACACAGACATATTAACAGATACTTATATAGAGTAAACACAAATTTATCGTCAGCATATTCCGATCAGGTTACGTAAATTACTGGAAGGTTCCAAACGAAAGTTTCATGTGTGTGTGTGTGTGTGTGTGTGTGTGTGTGTGTGTGTGTGTGTGTGTGTGTGTGTGTGTGTTTGTGTGTGTGTTTTCGTAAAAATGCAGGCCAAAATTTTTCAAGTAAAATCATATTTTTTTTTGCTGTTACGAAGAAAATAATGAAAAATGAATTGGGAACTTCAAATCAATGAAAAAACAACAACAAAAAACCCACTCATTTTATAAGTTACCTGAATATTTAGTTTTTTGATAGCAAAAGAAGGTTTTAATGCGTGTTTTTGTTGTTGTTGTGTACTTCTTTTTCAACCATACTAAGCATAGATTAAGGTTAGGTGCTTACGGTTACATTGTGTTTCTATTGAGTTGTGTTTTTGTTGAAGGTTGAATGTGCACGAGTAAGGCAATTATTACTTTCGCTTATAAGTTTCCATTTTTCAGAAAATTCACTATTTCCTTCCGGAGAGGGCAGTGTCTGCCCCAACTCTACTATACTCATGGTGACGACTTTAACCAGTTTTCAAACATTTATTAAAATGGCGACTTTAATCAGTTTTCACAAATTTATTGAACTTCCAGCAATATTATTTTATCGCGTTTTCCAATTTTTGGTTGCTACGGTTTTCATTGGCTAAGCGTTTCGGCACCTTACGAAACCCGTCCGGAATATGCCGACGATAACGCGGTCCCTATTCTGCATAATTACCGAAAAACAGATACTCTTAAGATGCGTCCAGTCAATTTGCACATTTAGTGGTGAAAAAAGAAAAAAATAATTATGCAAGCGTAACAAACCGACGAGAATGCTTTCACATGTGTGCGTGACAGATTGGCCCACAGACAGAGCCTTTTAGAGAGATGCTAAGATGCGTCCATTTAATCTGTGCACTTAGTGGTAGGAATGCTATTTCAATCTCCAGCGTAATGGATCGACGGAACAGCGAAAAAGAAGGATGGAAAGGAAAAGAAAAAACAGACGAGTTCTGCAAACCGAGGGAGATTTCCGACTTTGATTATAGCTTTACGCCGGTGCACACGTACCGTACGCATTATCCATTTCATTTAGTATTTCTACGCTTTTCCATGATGAGATTTCCGGGATGCATGGATCTTTCTACCACCGAAATATCAGTCAAGTTTTTATTTTATCAAAATACAAGGTGACCCATTAATAGTTTTGTTGTACCTCTTGAACTCCCACCCCACCCACTTCGTAACAAGAATTTACTAGTTTCCCCGCTTCGAAACGATTAAATATTAAGACACTTTAATGTGGAAACAACCAGCTTTCAAGTGGGGAAACTCCGGAAAGATATAAAAAAATAGCCGAGAACCGATATGTCGGTATTCACAGGTAAGAGCGCCCCAGGCATCTGACAACGAACAAATCTTTTTTACGAAGGTAAAGACAATGCCTGGAAGTGTACACCATCTAGTGTCAGCCGAATAATACATAATCCCGGTAATCATAGCCAAAAACACACATCAATCCTGAGAGAAGAAGTAATGTCTGGGAGGATATAACACCTAGAGCGAGTCAAGCTATTAATTAGCATCTTGGTAATCATAACTGAAAAAGGATCTGTCGGTATTTGCCGGGTGAAGCGCCTCGGGCGGCTAGTAATAAAGTGCTCTTATCATTAGAGATTATGCTTGAGAAGGTTCGGCACCTAGGACTGAACATGACTGTAATTCATCTCAATAAAAAAAGAGTCTGATGGTTCAAGATAGAGCCTAGAATGGTGCTAAAATGAACTTCGGTTGATATGAAAACAGGTAGTCGGAACTAACCCTAACCAAGATCATGAGTTAACACATAAAAGTACAAATATTGCATAAAAATGCGTTTTAAATCGCGAGATTAATATTAGGTTCTTTTTTAGTTGTAAAATTCAATGATTGTATTTTCTTTTAGCATCTGTGGGTTTAGTATATCACCTGTAATCGTGTAATGCGACACAGTTTGGCCACACATGACTTAATCACTTCTAAAATCTACCTATTAAATATCAAATAAAATCACGAATGAAATGCCCGTGGCGCAGTGGATAGAAGCGTTGATTCTCTACGGTTCCAGGTGAGCATTGTCTGAAGATAACAGTTTCAATCCTACCCAAGACGGGCAAACGATTAGTTGGCCAAAAACGTGGTGAGACAACTATGGAAGGCAGTAAATACTGGGGGACAGTGACAAGACTCAACATTCCTATCCCGTCGCGGTTAATCACCTGAAGAAGGTCAGAGGATGAGTTGGCCGAAATGTGATGAAACAACAACTATGAAGATGAGGATAGCAGTCCGCAAAAAGAATGAAAGCACAAATTATAAAGCATCATCTCAAAAGATTCCAAAAATAAAAAAAAATAAGAGATATTACTTTGGGAATGTCTTTCGAACATATTTCTCGGGTTTATATAAAAATATATTTTTAAGTATATATTCCTAATATTATAGTCCAAACTGTTCCAAATAATAAGCTCAATGAAAATACCGACTTCAGTGCATGTATACTGGTAAATTAGATTCCAAACATTAAATAATAAAATCGGCCTATAACCATGATAATTACTATTTTTTTTATATTTTACTTATAATATAATCAATTGACTTTATTTTTTCATTATATATATATATATATATATATATATATATATATATATATATATATATATATATATATATATAGAGAGAGAGAGAGAGAGAGAGAGAGAGAGATTGATGACTTATTCAATTAGAGTAATTAAAATTTGTTATCAAACATAACTCAATCCCAAAACTGAGGTAAATTTATTACGCATTTTATGTTATCAAAGTATATAGGAAAAAGCCTTAGGCACAAAAAAAAAAAAAAAAAAAAAAAGCAAAAAGCAACTCTCTTCCTCCCCCCCCCAAAAAAAAACGTGATTTAGTATTATAATATATACGCTCTCCCATGGATTGAGCACTTGGAGAGTAGAAATGATTTCCCCTAAGCGTTTAAGTGATAGTTTTACTCCAAAAGAATAGAGTGCTTTCGGCTTTTAGTATAGTAAAAAAAAATGTAAATAAATGAATAATCCTATTTAAATACGATATAATCTCTACCAACGAAACTATTTTTTATAGCTCAGTTGACGAAGCACCGAAGTCAAAACTGCGATTACCGTTTGTCCTTTTCTTTGGAGGGGGGGGGGGAAGAGGAGGAGATTACGCTAGCAAAAATATGTGCAAAAAATCTGGTCGGATATTTTGCTCGTAACAAATAATTATGTCTTTATTTTCCAAATGTAATTATGACTTTTAAAAAATATAATTACTTCAAAATAAGCCGTATAGGATAACATTAAAAACAATCATGATAAATAAATCATTTAAAACATTATTTCGACCTTTTTGGTCTCAGTCCTTTTTTTTAACGCAAATCGACACGTCAGCTTCGTCAGTGATTAAAGTTTTTAATGCCTCTAAGGACCATACTGAACTCGTCAGTAATGCGCGCGGCTGAGACCAGAAATATGAATGTGGTTTATATAATCGACAGAAATCCCGTCTCACGGTATTGGGGTGGTGAAATGCCGATGAATACTGAGGGTGGGGGTTTTGGCACGGTTTTGCCTGCTGGAGCTGTCGGATAGTGACAATTACGTCATTTCGCTATCTTCTTTGGGTGATTTCGAAGTTATTTTCTCTCCAAGATTACACAGACAAACACTTACACACACACACTTACACACTTACACACACACACACACTTACACACTTACACACACACACACACACACACACACACACACACTTCTGTGGAAATATTCTTTATTCACTTATATTTGCTTTTTATATATACCAATCTTTATTTAAGAAGCTCAATCTAATTACATACCATATAAATAATAAATGACAAGAGTCTATATTGCAAATTTCATGATGCTGACCATTTTACAATTTATTCCTTTAATTCAGTTGGCATTCACATTTCTTGACAGTATCTGTTTCGTAGCACAAAATCAATCATTTAATTATTGTGTCAATCAGTGAATTTATTTCGGCCGTAACTCATCCGAAGAAATAGCAACAATCAATCGATTTTTTTCTCTCCAAGATTACAAGAGTACACAGACAGACAGAATATATATATATATATATATATATATATATATATATATATATGTATGTGTGTGTGTGTGTTTCTGAGGAAATATTATTTATTAACTTATATTTTCTTTTTTATACATACTAGTGTTGGAACGATTAAGTGGAATCAGAATCGGGAACCGGAAAATTCGGAACTTTTGGGAGTATTGGAAAAATTGATACCTATTTTCCGATGCCAAAACGATTCGTTTGATTGCCTTTATTTATTTGGTTTTGTTGAAAGCAAAATCTTCCATTGCTGGTAATAATGATAAAATGATAAATATTTATTGATTTTCAATTATCAGTAAAGCTAAAATCGATAGATCATCCTCCACAAGTGTATTTTGACGTTTAGTAAAATATCTGCATATTTAACATGTGTTTTTACGAAATTCGGGGAAAATAACAATCTTATAGTTAAATAATTAAATATTTATGAGAAATCGGAATCGGTATTTGTATCGGAATCGGGAATTTAGCACGGAATCGGTATTTGTATCGGAAAAGTATTGGAATCGTCCCATCACAAATATATACCAATTCTTATTTAAGAAGCTCAATGTAATTACAGAGCAATATAATGAATGATTGACAAAAGTCTATATTGCAAATTTCATGATGTCGACCATCTTACAATTTATTCCTTTAATTTAGTTGGCATTCACATTTCTTGACTGTATCTGTTTCGTAGCACAAAATCAATCATTTAATTATTATATCAATTAGTGAATCTATTTTGCCCTTAACTCATCCGAAGAAATAGCAACAATCAATCCATCAAAAGGAAATAAAATGTATATGGACATGATTAAAAAAAATCCCAAAAATTGAAAGAGACGTTGCAAATAGCTTATATTTTTCTTTCATTGTGCTATTTTGAATTTTTCTGTCAAGAATTGTGTCAACCGAATTAAAGGAATATATATATATATATATATATATATATATATATATATATATATATATATATATACACTAGTAAAAGTACCCGTCGTTGACTGGGTTCAAAAACAGCCTACAGAAAATGCACTCTGATTTATGGAAGTATGATAGGTTATGAAAAGGAAGGGTTGTAAATTTGGGTTGAATTTGGGGGTATCAATACCAAAGCAAAATATGATGAAAGTAAAAATAAAATAGACAAACCCCATAATTTATTATACCATACCTGTTCACACTGAACCACTTATCACAATAATCTGTGGATCTATATTAAAAAACCTTGTTAAACTTTGTGACATATTTCCATTCTATGAAGGTCAGGTTTGAACGAACACACCATAATTTTATTATATCATATTTCTTCAAACTGAAGCATAATTATCAAAGTATACTTACAGAGATAGGTATGAAAAGTCTTTATTAAAGTTTGCCCCTATTTCCATTCTATGGAGGCCAGTCACGAACGCAGACCACACAATTTTATTATACCATCCCTATTCAAGTTAAAACATACTTATCGAAGTATTCTTATGTACATCTATATCAAAAACACTTGTAAACATTTTTTTTTATTTTAAATTTTTTATTTCCATACTTTGTGGACCAGGCGCGAATGCAGACCCCACAATTTTAATGAACCACCGTTCTGCCAGGTTTTTTTTTTTAATAAAGATCCACAGAATATTGTGATAAGTGTTTCAGCGTGAACAGGTATGGTATATGAATTATATGGTTTATCTATTTTATTTTTACTTTCATCATATTTTGCTTTGGTTTTGATACCCCAAATTCGAAGCTATCTCTTTATAACCCGTCCTTTTCATAACCTATCATACTTTCATAAATCAGAGTCCATTTTCTGTAGGCTGTTTTTGAACCCAGTCAACGACGGGTACTTTTGCTAGTATATATATATATATATATATATATATATATATATATATATATATATATATATATATATATATAATGCATAAAAAAGAGAAATTAAATATATAACAATCCTAAAATATATAAATGGAGTATTGTTGCCACCTGAGCTGGCGCATCTACTACTAATCTCTAACTCTAAGACAGGGCCCCCAAAAAGCCTCAAATTTAACAGGTTCCAAACTATCGATCAAGCTCTAACCTCTTTTCCATCGCTGCACACCTGTTTTACGATTACTTTAATAAAATGTGGTCTGACGAATTCCTTCATCCATAGTGCAGGATTGTTAGAGTTGAGACTCGTTTTTTTTAGCCTTGTCTAAAATTTAGAGATTAGTTGTACATACACCAGTTCAACAATACTCCATTTATAACCCTTGTGTCCCCCTCGACATACATACTCAATAAGCAGCACAATCCACCCCTTCACTGTTGAGGCACCTAGATACTGGAAAGCCCTGTACACTAATAATTTCCTCCTTCGGACTGCTAGACTTTGAATTTCCTTAAAAGAAAAGCGTTAAAGAAATTATGTATCCAGTCTGACAGAAGGAGATCATGTTATTCCCGTTGATTAAATAAAAAGCTCTGTTCGAAATTTCTGTGCAGATTCCCGAGTTCGACAGAAAAAAATACATTTGATGAAGGTCAGAGGTTACATCGACCGAAACGTTATAAAAATAACACTCAAGATAGGAACGGTAGTCCGAAAATCCAAATGATTCATGTAAAAAGTAATGTTAACAAATATCTTGCTGCTAAACTCCCCACAGTCCTCTGTTAGACACGATTCCTAATAGTATCCCTTACATTCCAACTGGCAGCATGACCCGTTTCGAGTAAAAATCAAAACGGTGCCTAAACAGAATTCTGATATTTGAGATAGGAAGAGAACGAGGGACGTTCCAAAAGTAATACCACTATTTTTTTTTCTTATTCCGAATGCTTCAGGGAGGATTGCAACTTGTTTTTTTTTAAGATAACTGAACATATGCAATCATGACCTGCAAGTTTTTTCTCACTGTTACAGATATTGACGGTGTGATACTCTAAGAAAACAACCCCTGTCATGCACAAAGATACGTCTTCGAATTCCTCCATGCAGAAAAAAAAATTGAATCGATCAACATTCACCGGCGCCTGTTGAGCGTTTACGAAACTGATGCAGTTGATGTCAGCACAGCTAGAAGATGGGTTCATCGATTTCAGAGTGGCGATAGAGGTACGAGTGACAAAGTATGGTCTGGACTTTTACGACCGAAGCATTAAAAGAGGCTGGCAAAAGTGCATTGAGAATGGTGGTGACTATGTAGAAAATAAATTCTGGAACACAAAAACGTCACTCGTTTTAATGGTATCACTCCAGTTTCCATAGTTCTTCAGCGTTTTATTTTTTTTTAATTAAAAACACGAGGCTTTACTTTAAAAACCACCCTCGCATGTTTGATAGTGAGACCCCATTTGAAAGCTTTGAGAAGTGTCTACTGCTTATTGCCCTTATTTGAAGGTCCACTTAAACCAGAAGTTTTAATATCTGTTAATGTCCAGTCTACGCTTTAAATACAATCTATATTTTAAAAAAAGAATTAATCAATAAAATAAAAAGAAGATCTTAAAACATTAAATTTTCTTTGCTAAAATGATGAGATTATTCATTAAATAACACTAAGAGGTTGATATGCCGTGAAAATATTCAAAACCATTTTGAGAATTCGTATGGATGCCATCGTAGCAAGTCGCAGAGACGGAGTTTGTTAGGATTAATTAACCGAAGGTAATGTTTCTTTGCCAGCCCTACGTTCAGTGCATTCAGCATGGTTCCCTGAGATTTGAGACGATGAGTAATAAAAAAAAAAATCCCGGGGAAAAGAAAGTGGACACCAAGATGAGATTATTTTTCGTAAGGTTTATTAATGTTAATTAAAATAATATATATGAGATTACGTAGTTTTATGACCGGCTTAAAATATCCCGAATGTTGAAGAAATATGAAAACTTTAACAGCTGAAAGTATTTAAGCAAAATAATTAGCCAGCGTAGAACTTAGCCATTAAATTAGCATCTATCAATTTATTGATGAATTAATTTCATTCACAAAAAAATTATTAATCCCATGTTTTATTGCCTTTCATTTGTTTTGAAACTGTTCTTACAAGTTGAACTCTATCACGACCAAACATTCTCGAGTTTAGAAAATTCGATAAGAATTACCCCCAATTTTAATGCTCAAGAGGTCTAGTCCACATTGGCATTCTATTATTAACGTCCTATACTCCCTGTTTCATATTGAAGTTTATAAAAATAAGGAAACGTGGCGTCTAATACATTATTGCAGTTTCACATTATGTCCGATAGTCAGAAATGTATTAATAAAATCATTTGAATAAAAATTCAAACACTTAATATAGATCGGCCGGATGAGAGTCATTAATAATAATATGGCTGATAAGATACAACGGATAACGATAATGAAAACGGCTGAAATATTAAGGAAAACCCTTGAACGCGGAGACCAATGCACATTAACTACACACACAAACTGGACATACAGAAGCTGCTACAGATGGAAAACACAAATGAGCATTATATGGGATCATGAAAACTGAAACTGTATAATTATAAGTTAACCCCCTGCGCCTCTGTCTTCCTCTCCCTCATTTTTTGTGTGTCTGTTACCAAAAACTGGCGTTTCACCAAATAAGGGTCAAAGAGGATAGAAAGACTGAGGAGAGAAAGCACAAGCCAGACCTCCACTAGATCAGTGCAAATAGGACTGGGACATTGGGGAGGCTTTTCGACGAGTAATGGTCGTCGCCAACGAGAAATCGATCGTAAGAAGCTGTTACGATAACGCAAATTCATCTGCAATGGTTATCGAAAGGGATGGACATTACTCGAAATCTAGGAAGACGTGTTGTCACTCAGACTCCAGAGAACACCACAAGTTGTTCTCATCAAAGAGAAATCTTTGATGGCGGTCTGTGTGATTACTCTTCGTGAGTAAAAAATAATAATCCAGGAGGAGACTGAGACTATGAAACAGACAGTAATGCTGAAAACAGCAGAAATCCTAAAGAAAAACCCTCGAATGCAGAAACCAATCCACATAAATGACAAATGCTAACCATCATATAGGAACTGCATTAGAAGTAAGACAAAAAAAAATAGCTAAACACCACATTTAACTGAGAAAAATGAAACTACAATATTGTAAGTCAACTCGTCCTCGTCCAGAAAATGTAATATCAACATCAACTAACACCACACCAGATAGTCGAGAAAGGGACAATGAGGGAGGAAATACCGAGGAGAGAAATCACTAACCAGACCTCCACTGGATGAGTGCGAAGAATATTGGGATCTTGGAGAGGCCTATTGCCATCTAACTTCCAGTGAAGACCAATGGATATTGCCAGTGAGAAATCAAAAATTTATTGTTTAAAATTATATAAAGATTTATTGTTTAAAATTATATAAAAATTTATTGTTTAAAATTATATAAAAATTTATTGTTTAAGATTATATAAAAAAATATGTTACCCTGAAAGTTTCACGTTCATGCAAACAATTAAAATATTAGAATCGTACATAAAAAAGTATGCGAAACCTGTAATCTAAAAAAAAACTAGAAATATTTTTTGTAATTATACTTTTTTGGTGAGAAAATATTAAATAAACAATGCTTAATTCAATGATAATATTGATAGTTCGAGAATATAATTTTTCTTCAGAGTTATATCCAAATAATTAATACTGACTTAAGGGGGGGGGGGGGTTCGTGATGTTCCTGTAAAAATTATTAGTCTTTTAATT
This sequence comes from Euprymna scolopes, assembly GCF_053919585.1. Lineage (NCBI taxonomy): Eukaryota > Metazoa > Mollusca > Cephalopoda > Sepiida > Sepiolidae > Euprymna > Euprymna scolopes. The sequence continues at coordinate 67,544,655 of NC_136507.1, forward strand.
GTTATAATTTACGATGCTTTATTTTCATGAAAAGCAAAAATAAATTCATGATTTTTTTAATATTGAAAACCATAACTTTAGTAAAGGTATTTTTTGTTTAAGCAAAATAATACATTTCCATTAAGATTCAAATAAAAATAAGAGTTCATTATATTCCGTGATCATTATTTGATAAATACTGAAAATTTCATTAAAATTGGTTAATTTCCTGACTTTTGGTGAATTTTTAATAAAGGCAGGGGTCAAAATTTTCATACATTTTGAGCGTCGGCATCCATTTTGCACGTATCTTTGATATTATAGGATATTCGGGCCTGTGTACCAAATTCGATTTGGTTTTTAGCCGTAAAAGTAACTGCTAAGGGGTCAATATAAAAAAATCAAAATTTGGCAGGCGTAAATCAACTTCAAATCCTCATCTACGCATGCGAAAATCTACATTTATACATTGAAGTGGGTTAATTTTTAAAGTTTTGATATCCATCTGCCGTAAGCTCAGATGGAAACGAATAATGCTGGAGTTTTAAATGTTTTGAGTTCGATTCTAGCTGATAGCACCCAAGTCATATTTGCTTTTTTGTTTATTTTTTTGAAATCACGACTATATATTGGATACAATATAATAATCAATAGAGAATTGGCTCTATAATAATAAATACGAAATCTGCATAAATTAAAATAAGATTTAAGCGTATTTTACGACCAGGAAATGCCGGGCGGCGAGCTAGTCGCACAGAACCATGAAATCAGGAAAAAAAGAGATTATTGCCATATATTTCTAAACTTGTCTTCGGAGCAAAAAAAAAAAAAAAAATGTAAACGTTCATGGAATATGTGTCAGTGCAACAGGGGATAATTCTACAAGAACTTTGGATTCTTCAATAAGTGCACGAGTGTAGACACTCACATGTATAAAATTAATATTTTTTAAGTAATTCTACGAGATTAATTGAATGAAAATGCAATACGCGCGATTATAACTGGGGGCTTGAAAGAACATTAATTTGTGCACTCAATCTTCAAACCACACCCTGCAATTAATTAGAGCGTCTAAAACTATCAAACTGTGATTGAAAGTTCAAAATCAGAAAATGTCTCAGTTTAAATCTCATTAAAATAAACAACAGAAATTCGTGTGCGGGTTGGTGGGGGTCGGTTATGCTCGCTAGCAGGGGAGTCGGGAAAATCGATTCGTCATGATCAGTATTAAAACAGTACTTGGTACTTAATTATTTATTCCCATAAACGAAACACTTATGATTATGAAAATAAAAAGAAAGGAAAAAGAAAAAAAAAGAAAAGAAAAAGAAAGAAAAGAGAAGAAAAAAGAAAAAGAAAGAAAAAGAAAAGAAAAAGAAAAGAAAAGAGAAAAAAAACAGAAAAAGGGAAAGAAAAAACAGAAAAAGAAAAAATAGAAAAGAAAAAAGAAAGAAAAAGAAAAAAGAAAAAGAAAAAGAAAGGAAAGAGAAAAGAAAAAAAGAAAACGAAAGAAACACAGAAAAGAGAAAGAAAGAAAAAGAAAACAAAGTAAAAAAGAAAAGAGAAAGAAAGAAAAGAGAAAGACAGAAAAAAAGATAAAAGAAAAGAAAAAGAAAAAAAAAGAAAAGAAAAAGAATGAAAAAAAGGAGAAAAAAAATCAAAAACTAAGCCCGATGTCATCATAAATTTGTTTCAACGCAATCGGATCTTTTCAAAATCCCCGATGAAAATCGCGATTATGTTGGAAAAAAAAATGAAAGTTTTTGGTTGGTGTGGTATTTTTTAAAAATTTTATTTTTTTTTGTTCTGTATTACACATTGAGCTCTCCCATATAAAACATACTATATACGAGAATAGTTTATATATATATATATATATACACAGACACACACACACACTAGCATTTAAGCCCGGCGTTGCCCGGGTGTTGGGAGGTGTATACCGAGCAAAAAAAAAGGAGTAATTCTTTTTACTTTGACCCCTATTATGACCCCTTAAAATTTATTGTTTTGGGCTTAAATAAAGTTATTAAGTTAGATCCATGTCCAAGGAACCTATATCTAAAATTTCAAGTGTTAAGACCCAAAATTGTCGGAGGAGTTTGGTAGAGTCCACAAAGATCAAATCGTTGAACTTTGACCCCTTAATCGCCAAATTTCTGACTGAAAACCGATCACATCGATTTTCTCAAATATCAGAATCCTGTATATTAAATTTCGAGTCTATAGACTAAAAATTGACAGAGTTATTGCGTAGAGAAATGTACAAAGACACACAGATACGTTCACTTATATATATATACTAGCAGGGGTGCCCGGCGTTGCTCGGGTGTTTGGAGGTGTATGCTGTGCAAAAAAAGCAAAAAAAAACAAAAAAAATGGTTAATTTTTTAAAACTTTGACCCCTATTATGACCCCTTAAAATTTATTGTTTCGGGCTCAAATCACTTTAAGTTAGATCCAGGTTCAAGGAACCTATATCTAAAATTTCAAGTGTCTAGACCCAAAATTGTCGGAGGAGTTTGGTAGAGTTCTTAAAGGTCAAATCGTTGAAATTTGACCCCTTAACAGCTAAATTTCTGGCTGACACCCGTCACATCGATTTTCCCAAATCTCAGTACCCGGTATTTCAAATTTCGAGTCTATAGACTAAAAATTGACAGAGTTATTGCGTAGGGAAATGTACACAGACAGACAGACAGACACGTTCACTTTTATAGATATAATATATATATATATATATATAACTACTTCATTTACTCACATAAAATTAATATATGAAAGTATAAATTTATGGATAAACGTTAAGTATTTACTTCAAAAGTGCTCAATACGTAGGTAGAGCTAGTTAGTAATTTATAAAATATATATGGCGATCAAACTACACTGAATATTCTGCGTTTCATCCACTCTCGGACTCTTCAGGCTTATGCGCCTGAAGAGTCCTAGAGTGGATGAAACGCGGAATATTCAGTGTAGATTAATCGCCATATATATTTTATAACTTACTATATATATATATATATATATATATATATATGTGTGTGTGTGTGTGTGTGCGTGGTGTGCGTGTATGTGATAAAAATGTTTTTCAATTATATTTCACTTTTTGTGCATACCAATATTTTTGCTTAAAAGCTCAATGTATGTTAAATATGATAACAGAGCACATATAAAAGAATAACAGTATAGTTACATTTCAAGATTCAAATATTTACTTTTCATGCAAAACAGATCCTCCAGCATGTACAGATCCAATACATTTTTAATAATCCGTTTCGCTGTTTCTGCTATACTGCTATTCATTATATATATATATATATATATATATATATATATATATATATATATATATATATATATAACATAATTTAGAGGAAATTCTGGTATCCTTTAAAAACACTTTATTTATATACAATTGTTTCAGCCTATTTCAAGAACATTTATTTCATGATAGAAAATATACCTGAAATTCATGAGGGGACTTCCTTAGTGTATAAAATACAAAAGTCAGGCTGAATGATTAAGATGCATTCGATTTTCATTTTATTTATACAAATATTTGCTTTTCACGGCGACAATTCAAACGGAAACTTTATTTAACTCAGTTTTTTTTTTTGTTTTGTAAAGAAATTTTCATGCTGTGCTTGACATTTGCTTGTTTCGCTCTCTTTAAAAATAAAATATGAAATGCCCTCTGAATAAATAAGTTTTATATGATGGTAAAGTAAGAACTCTAGTCGTATGTAATTGAAGTACAGTATAAACCTTTGTGGTAACTTAAAGACTCTCTCTCTCTCTATCTCCTTCTCTCCCTCTCTCTATCTCCTTCTCTCCCTCTCTCACACACACATTATATATATATATATATATATATATATATATATATATATATATATAAGAGGGTTGCTTTTGGTTTGTCAATAAAAAAGTAATCGGCTTGAGCACTATAAGAGTGGTACATGTTTGTTTGAAATAGACATTTGTTGAGGTCATTTGCGGGCGCCGCTCCCGTCGGTCGATGGGTAGAACTGCCTACTATCGATGCGATGGTTCTAGGTTCAATCCTTGGCTAGGGAAAGGTGTTAGTCTAGTCACACTGATGAGTTGTGATACAACGAAACAGTACCGCATGTGAATGACCACACACACACACACACACACATATATATGTCATCCACAGATAAACTGTTCGCTGTATCATAGTTCTTCAGTGTTTCTAGACTAGCACCCATCCTGAACCAGGAATTGAACCCACGACGATCTAGTTGATAGTCGGTAGTTCTATCCTTCATGGGATCGACACTCACAAACGATATCTTCAAATACAGACTTTGCTAAAATAGTAAGGTTATTATTTAGAAAGCCATTCTTAACATGGGAAGGGGGCATTTTGTAACTATTCTGTACTTTCACCTAACAGTTTAGTATGGGGTTTAAATGGAATATGCTCTGTTGAACTCATAACATTTTTGTCTCTTCGGCCTACATACCCCCGACTTACCCAACAAGCAGCAAAATCCCACACCTTCATTACAATCCTGTAGGTCTAGTACTCTAATAGTTATTTCTTTCGTGCAGCTAAACTTCGGAATTCACTTCCCGTTTCCCTGACTGCACTAAGATGCCGAAAGTTAAACGTAATGTTTATATCTCGATGATGAACGCTCTGCAGTCCCCTGTTAGACACTAGCCTAAATAGTAGTCCCTTGCGTTTCAGGTGCTAATATGCTCGGGGGGGGGGGACGAAAAAGAGAAAAAAATAGATAAATAAAATAAAAATACATCAAATAAGAGATACATTAAAATTAAATTTAACTGGAAAATCCTATCTAAAAAAACAACCAAAAACAAGTCCGTATTTTGTAAACTACCCTTAATTCGACCCCAAAATTAAAAGCTATTTCAGTATGCGTCATAATGTATTATTAAAGTTTATATATATATATATATATATATATATATATATATATATATATAACTTTGAGAAACAAACGTTGAATTATTCGGCTTTAGTATAATAACTAGCATGGTGACCCAACGTTGCCCGGGATTGAATGATGATCAACAAATGTTTCACACCCCATATTTTTATTGTCATCAAAATCGGTAAAATCGTCCATTTTTTAATCAAATCGATTGATTGCCTGGTCAAGCTGGCAACCCATCGCAGTGCACCAGGCGGAAGCTCACATGCCTCACGTCATGATGAATAAAACAAAGAAAACATTTTTTTAACAACCTACTCCAGCGTAGTGTAATATATACTTATTTCTTTGTGTTAAAAATTGTAGTTTCCAGTGCAATGTAGACTACAATGTATTTCACAATACATTGTGGTCTACATTGCACTGTAGAGAACCTACTGTTGATTTTATAAAAATTTTTTATGTATAATTGCTTGAATTAAAGTTTAACATGCAAAATATCTAGTATCATAATCCAATTGTGCTCCAAACAGAAACATTCATTTCAAACACGCCCCTGTCATATCAAAGAATCTACTGTTGATTTTATATGTCAGGTCTTTCTGCTTGTGTAATAATAAAACTTCTCAAATGCATTTGTGGTGTTAGGCTGTGTAAGGTATTAACTTAAGCTCAAAATCGCATTTCCCTTCTTTCGTCGGATTATTTCAATTATCGATACTTATCGAAGACATTCCAATACAAAACCTATCTAAGAAAACTGCCAAGCACATGAAGTTCCTTCGTGTGAAATTTATGTAAAAATCGGCCCAGCTGTTTTTGAGTCCATAGGGAACGAACACACAGACACAAAAAGTTTATTTTATAGAATAGTAGAGATATTGATCATTATTATTATTATAATTATTATTATTATTATTATTATTATTATTATTATTATTATGAATAAGTCCCTCCGAGCGCAGTGATGCCAACATGGCTTTATGTCACAGACAGTAGCAATGAAGGCTTTGGAAGGATAGAAATACAGATGAGAAAAAGTACCATCCAGACCTCCACTAGAAAAGCACATTGGTGTTTAAATTTCCAGGGAAATGCGACTGTTGATTTCGGTGAGAAATCAATGGTAAACGGCTGTAATTTGCAACAGTTATCGAAAGAAGGGAAGAGTAGTAAAAATCTGGGGAGACTATTGTCACTCAGACTCAAGGGAACCTTTGAGTAACAAACGTGGAATTATTCGGCTTTAGTCTAATTATATTCAGAGATAATGCGAGGTTCGTACCTTCAGGGTATCACACACCGGTGCATAAAAGAAACGTTTGAAATTTGGTAATATACCCCTAATGCATAGCAGAGGAAACAAACGTTTAAGTTGCTGGTAACAACTAATGGAATGTAGTAGTTCTATTTTTTTTCCTTTTATATATATATATATATATATATATATATATATATATATATATATATATATATATACACACACACACACACACGCTAATCGTAGTCGGTAGAAAGAAAGTTTTCTTTTTTCTTTTACTTACCTGAACTAAGAAGTATAAAAACCAATATCCAGGTGAATTGTATAGACGTCAGAGTTGTGACCAGCGGTCGCTTCACAGCCATAATAAAGACCCCCAAGTCTAACAGGACTTATCGTCCCTGCCGCCACCGAGCATTACAGTCCGAATAAACGAGAAATATAAAATAAATAAATGGAGAGTTATTTCAGCGAACTTTACGCCTTTTCTTTTGCTGTTAAAATCGGAAGGAAAAAAAAAAAAAAAAAAAGAACTTGCTTTTCTTTTTTTGTTTTTTAAATATACAAGTCGCACACTATTTTTTTTTGTTTTTGTAGTTTTTTGTTTTTGTTTTTCTTTCGTCGAGTTCTGGTTCACCCCTCCTTCAGATATGAATAAGTTTTCTTTCCTTTTGTTGTTGTTTTGTTTTTAATTGGTATAGGTTTAGGATAAGGGGGAGAATCGTTGCTGTTAGTTTTGCTCTGGACCGACGAGTCGACCAACGAGCTCGCAAATAGAAGAGACTTTATTTCTACTCCTGCGTCGACTCCCTCCTCCCCTATCTCTTTCTCACTCTCTCTCTTTGAGAAAAGATTTTTTTTTTCTTTTTTTTTTTTTTTTTTTTTGAAGAGGGCCAGCCTGTTGCTATTTATTCCCCGTCGTTTCCTTTCTTATTGCATATTATATTTACTAGTTGATGTAAGCGCCATAAACTGCTTGCGAGGTTACGATCCTAATCTTACCAACCCGACGCTAGGTGTGCAACCCCCCTCCAAATCTATTTATATTACTTTCAGTTTATCTAGGGGCGTTCGGGCGTCCGAACCGTAAATTGTAAATATCTGCTGCAAATAAAATTGATGTTAAATCATTCGGGCAATCCAGTGGGTAAATGCGGTATTATGGCGATTGCTGAAGTGAACACGATCAGCAAAACATAAACGCACGAAAGGAACAGTGCATGAATGAAAATAAGTCCAATTTAAAGTGGGGTAGACAGAGGTTGACCAATGACGGTGCAAGTCTAGAGGTCAACCTAAACAACAATATATATATATATATATATATATATATATATATATATATATATATATATCACACACCGTATTAATTTTTGTAACCAAAAATTTTAATATAATTAAATAATACATCAAAATTCGGTAATTGCTTATATACCAATAAAATTTAAGTCAAAATAAATTGACTCGATTAATAAGTATGAAGATTATCAGTTTTTATAATCGAGCATTCATATAATATTTTAAAAACAAACAAGATAATAAAAATCAAAATGAGATCATCATGTGGTGTATTTTCATATTCGTTAAAATTGTCTCGTGGCCAACCATACATACATATATGTATATGAGAAAGATAGAGAAAAGCGGGTTTTTTACGATGCTTAGTGATGCTAATAATAAATGGTAGCCATTACAAGACTCATTTTGATCTCAGTAGTTCGAATTGAGTTGTCTCATTTGATTTATTAAAGATAACGTATCCAGGCACAACATATCACATCCTCATAAAAATTGATTTTATTGGTTTAAAAAAAGGAAAAAAAAACTACTTGATCAATTTACGTGATTTTTGGAATATAACATTTTCGTTCCCTACTGAATACATATACCATAAATATTTTTCTGTTTTTTTTCTGTACATTTTTAAAAATTAAGTTGAACTCTGGACTTGCCTCCAAGCGAAATCCCCACACTTTTGATGGTCTTGTACCCAATTCGTTAAAATTGCGTTCATAGATTTTTAGCAAATACATAATTTGAAATTAATATCTGTTCTAGTCGGTGTCAGGACTCATTTCTCCCAGGTATTCCGTCTTCCTACCAGAGAAGAAAGTAATTCATTGTCAGCCGGCCGGTCACTCCAGGTGCCCTTACCGGAAAATATCAACGGGTCCGATCTAGGCAACTTTTGCAAACATTCACAGTTCTCTCTTTATAGAAGAGATTAACCTCCAATATTAAACCAGTCTAGTTCTATATCCACTCTCCGGGTGAAGACAGGACTAAATATTAACCTGTTCCTTTGAAACAGGTTCAGTGTTGTTTTCTTTATTTGTTTTTTACTGATCGTCTAAGTCTCTCCAATCAAAGAATGCCGATGCAATTTTTTCACCCATTCAGGGTTATCTCCCTTTTTGAGGTATGGAAGGCTAGATTTCTTGCCTAAGTCTAACTTTGTTACGACGGGCTGCAACTAAATTGACTTCTGTGAGATTAACCCCCCCTTTTCTTTTTTTAAATTCCTAACCAAAATATCTATAACCAGTGTGCATACTCCATCAAAAAATGACGAAAAATATTTTAAACTCATATTCATTTAAAACCATAGAATTACTTCAGAAATTTCATTTTTCAAATACAAATTATCATTTCTTATGACATGAAAAAAAAAAAACAACAAAAAAAAAACTGTGGATCTTTATTCCGATTTATATCGGTTGATCAACTTGCTTTCTTGCCCACCATTTAGCACCTCATCATTTGAATGTGTTTCGTCCTTAGGCTAGAAAAATGCGTGTTTTCCCCCCCGAGAAATTTTGCGTTAGGTGACGAATATATTTATTCATGTGTATGTGGCCTTTATTATAGAGTTTAGGATAAACGATTCACTGTATACGATCAGGCGAACAGAAGTTGCTATTTTAAACCAGAACCATGTAGAGCGATGCTGGTTGATAATTTGCTTTCTCCAAGGAGATATTACTCGTTGAATATATATATATATATATATATATATATATATATATATATATATATATTAGAAGGCCACTCGGCATTGCCCGGTCGTAAAATACGTTTTAGTATATTTGGATTAATACAGATTTCGTATTTATTATTATATTATGTTGAATCCAATATATAGTAATGATTTAAAAAGATAAAAAAATAGACTCCTGCGCCACTACTGATAATCGAAACCAAAATGTTTAGCTTACGATTTACTTTTTCCTTTGACGTTAATGCCTGAGCTATGAAGACATGTTTGTTGTAAGGCTACAAATTAAAACATGAACCAATAGTTATTACGTTCGCATGCATATTCGTAATGCCGTCGTTCAACCTTCACCTGGCAAATTTCATATTTTTTTTAATTTTCACACTTTTGCACCGATTTTCCCTGGCTAACACCCAAATATAAAGTTTCGCACGGGTTCAAATACCCTATAGCTTATATGCATTTAGTGATGTTACCACAGAGGTCAATTTCTACTTCCGGTCATCTGATGGGCTATTCAACCAGCGGCGGCTCAAAGCCAGGACTAATCTTCGTACTGAAATAATTCGTGATTTATTATTAGCTGACGATGCTGTTCACAAGTAGCAACATAGTTTGAAGATGCACAGTTCCTCCTTGATCGCATGTAACGCATTTGAGTTTACAATCAGCGTTAAAAAGACATAAGTACTGCATCAACTCTACCCAATTTCAAAGTAAGCCAAAGGTGTAAGACGGAACGCACCAGAACATAGAAAAGAAAATACAACTTCGTTATATATGGATCGTGGAATTGCATTCATCTGCAAAACATCTAACTAATTTACATATTCTTTTTAACATTCATTTTAATTAATTCCCTATTAGGTTTTTTTTATTTCGGTTTTCTTATGGTATGATCATCTTTAGTTAATGTAACGTTAACTATTATATTCATGCAGATATTCTACATGATTTATACTTTCGTAATATTTGTGTAAAAAGTTATAGTAAACACAAACGTCTTTCTATATATATTTACGTATGCGTATATATTTTTATTTTAAAAATTTTGCCTACCAAACTCCTGTCATTTTTTGGTCTACAGACATGAAACTTAATATATAGTATATTTTAGCCAGGGAAAATCGGTGCAAAAGTATGAAAATTAAAGAAATGGGACTTTCCAGGTGAGGGTCGAACGACGGCATTTCGAATATGCATGTTTAACGTAATAGATATTGGTTCATGTTTAATCAAATTATCACATTTAAGCGTATTTTACTACCGGGCACTGCCGGGCGGCCTGCTAGTATATATATTTAATCGGATATATATATATATATATATATATATATATATATATATATATATATATAGAGAGAGAGAGAGAGAGAGAGAGAGAGAGATAGAGAGAGAGATAGAGATAGAGAGAGAGATAGAGAGAGAGAGAGGGGGGATAGATAGAGAGAGAGGGGGATAGATAGAGAGAGAGGGGGATAGATAGAGAGAGAGAGGGGGATAGATAGAGAGAGAGAGGGGGATAGATAGAGAGAGAGAGGGGGGATAGATAGAGAGAGAGGGGGGATAGATAGAGAGAGAGGGGGGATAGATAGAGAGAGAGGGGGGATAGATAGAGAGAGAGAGAGAGAGAGAGAGAGGGGGGGGTCTAAATACACATACCTAACTTTATAAATATAGATATGTATGTCTGCACCAGCAAACATTCCTTTCATAACGCCAACCACGATTTGCAATGCACTTTATAAAGTGTTAGTAACTTGGGTTATTACTATTTCTACTCCTATTACAGAACTATCAACACCGACGCAAATGCGCGTACGAAAAAAAAAGGAAGAAGGTTTTTATGATTTTAAAGTCGTACAGTAAACAGCTGGTTCTCGACAGATTTTGAAAAGAAAACAAAGGAAACCTTCCGAAATGAAATCATATAAAACCGGCAAGGTTAGCCGATGTTGCCTGAGGCATATATAACAAAAGAGAAGAGGTAAAAGTGCGTCTAACATCCCTTTTTTTTTTTTTTTTTTTTTTTTTGCAGGTGATTTCTTTTAGCACATTTTTGTTTCAAAGTATTTTTGGGTTTGAAAAAAGAAAAAAAAAAAAGAGAAAGAGAGAGAGAAAGAATTCATCTCTAGCCAAAGCAAAAGTGTACTCCAAGAATTTTTTTTTAGAAGAGAAGTTCTGAATTTATTTTTATTTGTTGTTTTGGACTATCATGAGCCCAATGAAATTTTGTCTCTAATAAAACGGTTTCATAAACTTCTATTGTTTTTTTTTTACATAGATTATATATATTTGTTTTTATTTAAATAAAAAATTGATTTGAGAATCTTAGGTATGACGACCCATGGTGTGTTTGTGGTATTATTTCGATTCATCGGACAACTGATCTCATCTTTGGTGTCATTTTCACAACGTTTTGGTCGATGTAACCGTCGACCTTCTTCTAGTGTATCTTGTCAGACTCGGGAATGTTTCTGTCAAACTCGGGATTTTGGACGGAATTTCGAACGGAACACTTTATTTACTTCATGAAGGTAGCATGTTCTTGTTCCGTTAGTCATGTACTCTAACCACGGGTCCTTGGCGTTGTAGTTAGAGTACTTAAAAAGAATCAATTGTAAAAGTGGTATTCTTCTGAAGGTTGCAGGTTCAATTCTCAGTGAGGGCGACCGAAAAATAGAATTGCAGCTTACTTAGGACCTCTATCTGATCATGGCTGACGGAATAAGAGCGTGCTACTCCTGTTAAGTAAATAAAGGGTTCCGTTCGAAATTCCGTCTAAATTTCCGAACAAATTAGGCACAAGGCCACTCAAAATTGGGGAAAGGAGTGTCTATGCATCTTGGTCTGAAGGCCAATAACGATATATTGCGTCTACCTCGGCAGGATGCGTTGTAAGCGCGTATGTTGTTTTTAACAGAAAACTGGACAGAAAGAGAATAACGACGCGTTTTTATAGTATGAATAAGAAAGGGTGGGTTAGAATGTGGGAGAGGAACAGCAAGTGAGCGTATGGTTAAGGTAGTGGCGGAGAGTGACAGAGAGAGAGAGACAGACAGAGAGAGAAAACAAAGATTTTTGACCATTAAATAAGCTAAAAGGGTTGATATGCCGCAAAACAGACAAAGCAAAGTAAACAGCCTAAAAGTCGAACACACACACACGCTCTCTCTCTTCGTGTATCTCTCTCGTATAAGTAATGACTAGACTTTTAAGCCCGTCAAAAGTGGACAAAAAGTTATAAACTGTTTACTTAGAATGAGTGCTTTATGCCAAATTGAGGGTTGAATATAGTTACATTTGTGCTCGTTTTTACATTAATTACTAATGCTTGTTGATCCCTAACTGTGCATCATGTGTATACCATAATACTTAATCCGCTGCACCTTATAACAAAGATTCACGCAACATTTAAGACAGTTCGGCACAGTAGTTTTTAAAGAAACTTTTAGAGTAAATGTGGTATTGTGGTGACTAATCCCTAATTATGTATCGAACGATACTATAATATTTACTTCGCTGCACCTTATAACAACCAGATCGGCTCAGTAGTTTCCATAGAAAACTTGAACGGACAAACAGGCAGACAGATTTAGAGAAATATAATATATATAATTTGACACACTTTTTTTGTGCGTTATTGTGTGTCCAAGTTCTTGTAAAATCGTGTCTATTTATATGCGGCAGATTAGAAATATAGCTCCGCCACTGTAGCAGAAAGATCCTATTTAAAGAAAGCAATTTTCGTGTTTCATCACCTGAGAACATGAAGCCTTATTAACTTTACGAATCGTTGAATAACTTGTCAGCATTTTCTTTTTTATCGCTTTTTTTTTCTCTTTTTAAATAACCCTTTCCTCTCTTAACTAGCATCGTTTGCCTCTCAGCGATTCGTTGCACACGATGACCCATTCCCAGCTTGAACAAACTAAGAAAATATAATATATAAAAAAAAATTGAGAATGCTTACTAGTCACTATCCTCGATTGTCTAATGTCTTCCTGTACAGAAGTTTGTCAGGACAATCTGGCATGAATATACATTTCCACACAAAATACGTTCATGCCAGGTTGTCCGAACAAACCCTTACAAAGAGAGAAAACAGAGATTCGTAGATTCCATGAGCAGAGCTTCTTTCTTAGAACTGCACGCCTGCGGAACTCTGTTCCGTCTGCCTGCTTCCCACCGGACTACAACTTGGATGTGTTCAAGTCCAACGTTAACAAATTCCTAATGAATCGCCCCCTTAAGTAAACACTTCATCAAATCTCCACACTAACGTAATGTACTTGCAATAACCCTTATCCCTGAGTGGCTTCCGGGCCTTGATAAATGGTGATCACTGTGTAAAAAAAAAAAAAAAGTCCAACATAAACTCCTGACAAACCGTCCCCTTAAGTAAGACACTATCAAAACCCCCTAATACTAATGATTACTACAATACTATCTCATTGATTACTGTACACGCAATAACCCTTATCTCTGAGTGGCCTTCGGGCCTTGATAAGTGGTGACCCCCATGTAAAAAAAAAAAAAAAAGAGAGAAAGTAAACCCTGACTAAATATTCAAGATCACATAGTATTATTCCATCTTAGCTTTTACGAGGAATGGTACACCATTTCCAAGTGATGTTACTTCAAGTAACAGCACGAAGCTGGATACTCCATCAGATAAATTCTTCTCTTGGAATCTGGTAAGACCAAAAGACCATGATAAAATATACTGACATATGAAAATGGTTTATTGGGGGGGGGGAGATAAATAGTATATTCTCAACTTCCTTAATGGAATATTTGAATATGTATCTCGTATAAAGATCAATTATTAGCCTCAGGAAGGGGGCTCCTTGATTCCTGAGAACTTCAAAGTAAAATGAAACAAAAAAGAATGAATAAATTCTACGACAAAGACGTCACACACGTTACTCAATTAGAAACCACCTCAGCCACCATTTCTTGTCAACTCTTCACTGTATATTCTTTCCCTTTTCCCTGCATTAATATCACGTTTGCAGCTAATTTATCTGAAGCACCTGTAGATTGCAGAAAAAGATTGTAGATTGCAAAAGATTATCCTATAAACCACGTCATGCATCGTGTTAAGTCATTTATTCATAGTATTGATCGGCTTCAGACACTAATTCTAACATATCCAACTATACTATTTAGAACGATTATAAAATCGATGTTTAACTATACATTAGCAGACATGTACGCAAAAAAAAAAAAAAAAAAAATTCCAACGTACGTTCTGTCAGTCAACAGTGGAAAGTTCAAGTCACCTAATTATAACAGAGCGCGGACGCACGTATGGAAGCTGAATGCAAATGGCCGAGCCAGGTGCGAAATGACGTCACGGCAAGGAAGAAGAAAAATATTATAAAAAGCCCAGGAATGACGTCAGAGAAGGACAGAGATAGACGTGTTACGCACGGTGGCCGAGGGCGACAGGAAAAGACCTGTAAATAATTTTTTTTTAATAAATATCGGTTGTTTCATTAACGAAAAAAATTGTTGAGTTATTTCTTGTCTTTGTTTCTTTGCGACTGTCTACATACAACGTATGGGTCAAGTCTGTCAACATACTAACGATCATATTACCTCATGTCTAGATGCGAGATCTTTTTTGGCAGGTGGCAATTAAACAATCCGCCATACTAAAGTATGTAGATATTTCCGCAGGAAGATCTGCAGAGAGATGCAACGTGAAAGATTGCCAAGCATCTGGGAATATTATCTTTTACCCATGACAACAAACGGAAAAATGACAGAGTTCTATGACAAAGGCATAAAAGCAAGCAGATACATCAGAGTAAAAGTCACAAAATCGGATTTTATCATCTGGAATAAATCTAAGAGGACTGTTCTCATTATCGACGTAATTGTCCGGAACGACAAGGGCTTAAACAGAGCTGAACAATGGCAAAAAAAAAAAAAAAAAAAAAAAAAAATCCTGAAATATCAGGACCTGATGAATGACTTGAAAATGAAATAAGCATAAGACCAGTTGTGGTAGCGCAACTAGTCTAATAAAAAATGTATAAAAAATTATATCGACTCAAGTCCAAACTGTAACGAAGTACAAATAGCAGCCTTAAAGGGACAACGTTTGGCTGGTTGGTTGGTTGGTTGTTTTACGGCATATCAACCCTTTTCGGGTTATTTAATGCCGAATCCAAAGATTTTGAAGAAAATTTTTTTAATAGAATATATTTGTTGTTTTCACGTCGGTTTCTATTCAACCCATAGTTGGGACCCTAACAGATTGGACCTGGGAGTAATGGTAATTAAAGGGTGGCTCCACACTCCTCAAAGCCCACAAGCTGGGGCCTCACCACTGGGTATAGTTTAAGGTCATATCCAGGACCCCCATTGAAGGACTTTTACCCTCTGCAGGGGGGCACTCAGCGTATTCTAATGCCCCACCGACAGGGCCGACAACGTTTGGACATAAATCAAGCATTTGAACATAAATCAAGCCATCGTCCTAGAAAGGGGCCTCTTCATCCTTCCAAACTAATTGAAGAATACATATATAAACTTTTTTTTGTGTGTGTATTGATATTCATATTAGAAACCCTTTTTCCTATTCATTTAAAAAGAAAATTCAAATTTCTTATATATGGGTTGTGGAATTGCATTCATCTGCAAAAAATCTAGCTAATTTGCATATTCTTTTAAGCATTCATTTTAATTAATTCCCTATTAGTTTTTTCGGTTTTCTTATGAGATGATCATCTTTATTACGTTTACTTATATTCATGCAAATATTCTAAATAATTTATACTTGCGTAATATTTGTGTAAAAATGTTATAGTAAACACACATCTCTTTCTACATATATTTATGTATGCGTATATATATATATATATGTTTTAAACGTGTTCCCTCACGTATTACGTTAATGTGTAAATAATGTTAATCCAAATAATGCGTAAAGGCATGCGTAACTTTTAACTAAATGTTAAAGTTAATTTTTGTAAACATCAGTCTGTAAAATAAAAGATAGTAAAGTATAAATGATTTAAAAAGAGATCAGTTCATTTTAGCATCGGTTAATTTAGGACGCGGAAACCGGATATGATGAAAAGAAAGCTGCGAATTTACTTTTTAATGTAATAATATGTAAATAATATTAATAGAAATCATGAGTAATGGCATATTTAAGTTTTAACAAATTCTTATGGTTAATTGTAAACATAAGTCTGTAAATTAAAGGAAACGCAATGATAGTAAAGTATAAATAATTTAAGGGATCAGTTCATTTTAGCATCGGTCAATTAAGGACGCGGAACCCAGATATGATATAAAGAAAGCTGTGACTTTTTTAAATGTAACAATGTGTACATAATGTTAATCCTTATAATGCGTAATAGCATGTGTAATTTCTAAGTAAATGTAAAAATTAATCTGTAAAATAAAGGAAAAGCGACGATAGTAAAGTAAAAATGATTTAAAACAATGCGTGGCGATTAATCGGCCATATTGATTAAGGGCTGCGGTTTTCGTTTTTTATATGCTAGTGTACAATCCGGAATAATAGAATTTCATGGTCGCAGCCAATGAGAACATGCGGAATGTTATCGGGGAGAAATCATTATTTTCGAATAGTGAAGTGCAATGGTAGGTGTAGATGTCTGAGTGTTTAATCTAGTTAATAAGGGTCAATATAGTTACAACGGTTATATATTTACCCGGTCCTTACTGGGAGAGTGGGAGGACATTTTAGAAAGAGGGGAAAATACGAACTACCTCGTCCATAGATCTTGGCAATCGCGATGATGTCGCTCGTTGGAAGTAAGATAGGATTTTATTATAACGAATAAATGTGTCTGTAACGGCGTTCAAAAGTTACATAAGATGTTGGGTAAAAGTTTGGGCATAATAAATTTGTATGTGGTATTTGTTATTGCAAATCTACCGTAATTTGGTCCAGAGGGGAATTTCTGCAGTCAAATTTTTATATAATAATAGGAGATAATAAATACGAAATCTGTATTAATCAAAGTATCATATCTAAGCGTATTTTATGACCGGGCAATGTCGGGCGGCCTGCTAGTTTGTCGTAAATTTACGTACAAACGAAATTGTTATTAAGTCACTTTCTCTGAAACCATCGAGGAGAAGTATGTTGCATCCATAGTTATCAAGTTGGTGTAAAAGTGTTTGCTGATTTTAAAATTAAACTTTGAAAATTAACCACCGTGTTTCTGAAAATCTTTATTCATGACAATAACGATCTTTGCTCTCTATAACTTGATTCCATCTGTCAACGAGCTTATAAATGTCTGGCTTGTAAATTTTTAAAGTTTTGATGTGAAATATGAATCTCACTGCTCGTGATATTAATCTAGATTTTGTAATCATCAACAACAAATTGAAAATAAATGTGAAAGACATGTTAATTAACATGTAATAACAATAACAAATAAAATAATGCAAACGGAACATAATTTGATATAAACCACTTTACATTATTGAAGTGAAAACAAAGATTCGCATAGAATTATTTGTATATTATTTCCATAGAAATAATAAGCTATCCAAAATAATATAAATTTTACTTATTATTGTATAGAAAACTTAATCATTATTGTATAGGAAATATGCAACCACAACAGCACAGTAGTCATAGTGTTAACAATAACAGTATTATATAGATTATTATATACAAGGAACTTTGTGTTCGTGAGAAAGTTCGTTCCCTATGCACTCGGAAACTGCTGGGCCTATTTTTAAAAATTTCACACAAAAGTACTTGATGTGTCCGGGAGTGTAGGTTCTGTATCAGAAGTCTTCCGATGAGTATAAAAAAATGAAAGAATCTTATTCAAGAAAGAAGTCCGATTTTGATCAAAGTTAACACCTTTATACAACCTAAGATCACAAGTGCATTAACGAAGTTTTATCACTGCACAAAATAAAAAAGCATATAAAATTAACTGTAGTTTCTTTTATAAGGCAGGAACGCGTTCGAAATGAATGTTTCGTTCTATACCACAATTCAACCAAGATAATTGACTTTTGTACGTTTAACTTTAATTCAAGAGATTATGTAAAAATAATTTCATAAAATCAACACTTGGTTCTTTGATAAGACAGGGGCGTGTTCAAACTTAATGTTTGTGTTTAGAACACAATTGAACCATGATACTTGACGTTTGCATTTTAAACTTCAAGTGAAGCCACTATTTACAGATAATTTTATGAAATGAACAGTAAATTCTCTACGGTGCAATGTAGACTACAAGATATCATGGACTAATCATTGTGGGGAGGCATGCGATGTTCGTTCCATATGTACTCGGAAACGGCTGGGCCGATTTTTAAAGAATTTTTCACGAAGGTACTCGATGTGTCTGGAAGTGTTTTTACATACGTTTTGACCTTAGCTTTAAATTCGTTCCATATGTACGCAGAAACGGCTGGGCCGATTTTTTTTAAAATTTCACACGAAGGTACTCGGTGTCTGGAAGTGCTATACGTTTTGACCTTAGCTGATATAATAACTTGATTGAATCTGTCAACAAACTTATAAAAGCCTAGGTTGTAAAATTCTTTTAGGTTTTGATGTGAAATGTGAATCTAACCCGTGTTCAATTTCATCTCACGATGTTAACTTAAGGTCATCTAAACGGTTTGTTGTAATCCTCAAAAAAAGTAGCAATTCAAGGGAGCTAACTCAGAAGCATATGCAAGATGAGGGCTAGAATTTCCCAACCAAATTCTCCTAGCAGATCTTTGTTCAATAGTACTATATGAGCACAAGCACTATTATGATAGAGGATTACTCTTTCTGCTGATTAAATAAGACTATTTTCAGGTTTACATTAGTGAAATTATTGCAGTAAAATATGCATGATGCTTTAATAATCTGAATGGAAGTGTTATAAAGTAATAATGGTGACATATTTAAGTAATAAGTTGAATCCTCGAGTGTCTAAGGTTTCTCTGTTCAAGGATTTGTCAAGCTAGCAAGTTAGTTGGTTGGTTGTTTTTGTTTTACAGTATATCAACCCTTTTCGGGTTATTTAATGCCGAATCCAAAGATTTTTAAGAAATTTTTTTTTAATAGAATATATTTGTTATTTTCACGTCGGTTTCTATTCAACCCATAGTTGGGACCCTAACAGGTACTACCACTCCGGGTCAGAGTGGACCTGGGGGGCAATGGTAATTAAAGGGTGGCTCCACACTCCCCAAAGCCCACAAGCTGGGGTCTCACCACTGGATATAGTTTAAGGTCATATCCAGGACCCCCATTGAGAGACTTTTACCCTCTGCAGGGGGGGGGGCAGTCGGCGTATTCTAATGCCCCAACGACAGGGCCCAATCTAGCATGATTTTACTTTTTCTCACAAGTAAACCATGACTAAATATTAAAAGTGCAGCTTAAATAAGATCTCCCTTGTATGGCTACCATACATTAGCTTATACAAGGAATGGTACACCTTCTCGTTGTTGTTAGTTGTTTTTCTTTTACGGCATATCA
This sequence comes from Euprymna scolopes, assembly GCF_053919585.1. Classification (NCBI taxonomy): domain Eukaryota; kingdom Metazoa; phylum Mollusca; class Cephalopoda; order Sepiida; family Sepiolidae; genus Euprymna; species Euprymna scolopes. The sequence continues at coordinate 67,564,313 of NC_136507.1, forward strand.
ATCCTTTTCATGTTATTTAATGCCAAATCCAGTGATTTTGAAGAAAATTTTTTTGATGGAATATTTTTTTTCAAGTCGGTTTCTATTTAACTCACAGATGGGACCCTAACAGGTACTACCACTCCGGGTCAGGGTGGACCTGGGAGCAATGGCAATTAAAGGGTAGCTCCACAGTCCCCAAAGCCTGCAAGCTGAGGCTTCACCATCGGATATAGTTTAAGGCCATATCCAGGACCAAACACCTTCTACAAGTGATGTTACCCCTAGTATCAGTACTAAGCTGGCTACTCCACCAGACCAGATGAATTCTTTTCCTGAAATCCGGTAAGAACAATAGACCACAAGAAGGATATAATATAACATAGTTAACTGATCAACTAGGGAGAGGAAAATTGGTGTTCTCACCTTCTTTACTAACTCACCGTTTGATAGGTAAAGAAGAACTTTTATAGAATATTCGAACATCTAAGATCAATATTCGAACATCTTCTAAGATCAATATTCGAACATCTATTAAGATCAATATTCGAACATCTTCTGAGATCAAGTTTAAGACCCAGGAATTGATTTCTGGGAACTTGACGGAAGTAAAATTAAGCGAATTGCAATGGTTTAAAAGTCCTATTCTACAAAATTGCAAAAACTTTTGCACCATCTGATAGCTTTGAACTAGGCTGAAACCTTGCAGTGTAATTAGTTTTATGCGCTAGTTAGGACACACACACACACACACACACACACACACACGTAACGTACAGGGAGGAAGTTTTATACACCTCCATCGCAGTAGCTTAGTCTACAGTACATTGCAATCTACATCGTGCCGTAGAGAATCTATGATTGATTTTATAAAATTATCTCTAAAGTATCGCTTCACTTAAAGTTTAAAATGGGGAAGTCAAGTATCATGGCTCAAGTATAATCTAAGGAGAAACATTCATTTTGAACGCTCCTCTGTCTTATAAAAGTATTCACAGTTGATTTCATAGGTTTGAGTATTCTGCTTGTGCGAAGATAAACTTCTAAAATGCACTTGTGATATTAGTTTTAGTTAAAATCTAACTTTTTTCTTTGATCGGATCTTTTCGATCATTGATTTTCGGTAATTATTAAACGCATGCTGATAAAAAAACCTGCGTAAGAACACTCCCAGCCACACCAACAACCTTCACGCGAAATAAAAAAAAAATCGAGTTCATAGGGAACAAACTCTCACACACAAACTCCTTTTATATAATAGTTTCGAAAATATATTCATTCGTCAGGCTATTTTATGGAATCGGTGTTACTTCGTGTTTTTATATATTCTCGTGGTACTGGATTTGCTCGTCAGGCAATCAGATTCATTGTCATTTTTATTTTCGAACTTACTACCTAGCTCTACTTACGTATTGAGCACTGTCAAAGTATGTACAGACAATAGATGCCTAAAATATATAATTATATATAAGTTTTTTTAAAAAAGGCTTTTGGATTCCATCTCTACTTTGGATTTATTCCATCGTTTTGGTGCAGTTCATAATAATAGTATCTATTTGTCTCTGAGGAGTTGTTTAATGGCACAATAGGCTATATGTCCCCCCACAAACACACACACACATGTTAGGCACTTATAAAGAAATACAAACATTCGCATATAAGTTTTTATAATATTTTGAAAATAAAAAAAATTAAAACAATAAAAATATCAACAGTAAATATGATTGTAGACTGATTTTTTACATTAACTTTTAAATCCGAAATATTTTTTTTAATTTCCATCATAATTGCGATTATAAATCTATCGATTTGTTTATTCGCCTACGAACTCGCTGGAAATATATCCCTGGAAAAGAAGTGACGTAATGCGTTATACAACAGCCTGCATCGGTTTCCACCTGGATTATCTTGAAGCACCGTCGTTTAACTTTGTATTATTATAAAAAAATATTGAATCGGCACGCTTTCGATTCGGAAAAGTAGAACTTCCTGCTATTACTTTTATAATAATCTATTATATAAAGGGCTGTTTGTAGTTGTACCTACCCTAAAGTTGAAAACTACATAATAACCTCCAACAAAGTTGGTGTAGTCTTTTTCAGTCCTTTTATTTATTCATTTATTGTTTTGCTTAGAAGAGAATATGGATACATTTTATTTGTAATATTCATTCTGTTGGGTTCAACAAGGAAGTTATGGTGAAGTCGACAATTAGAGTCATTTTTTTTCTATTAGCTAGAGAGAAATGTGGAGAGAGAAAAAATGAGGGAGAAGAGGGGAGGGAGAAGAGAGAGAGAAAGAAGAAGAAGAAGAAGAGAGGGAGAAGGGAGAAGCAAAGGAGGTAGAGAAGTCAAGAGAGAAAGAGAAGGAAGGAGAGAGAAGGAAGGAAGGAGAAAAAGAGAGAAAAAGGAAAGAGAAGGGGAAAAAGAGAAGGGGAAAGAGAAGGATAGAGAAAATGCGAGAGAAGAGAAAAGAAAGAAGGCGAGAGACAGAGAAGAGGAGAGAAAATGGGAGAATAAGTGTAAGAAGGCAGAGAGAGAAAGGAGAGAGAAAAATACGTGGAGAGAAGGAGTTGAGGGTGAAGGAGAGAAAGGATTAAGAGATGAGACAGAAAGTTAGAAATATAGAAGGGGAGAGGGAAGACGCGAATATAGGTTGAGAGTTGTCCGCATCCCCGGGCAACGCCGAGTAATCATGCTAGTATACAATAAAATATGATTAATTACTACATCTCTCCCATATATCTTTTCAGACTATACATTACGTCATGTTGAGATTTATAATCTCAAAGTGATTGCATTCACTATCTCTTTTGTTATTTTACTATATTATAGACGCGTGTGTGTATCGGGTATTTGTTGACGTAAAAAGACACCACATTCTTTCATGATCCACGTTTTGTATATATTCACCCACGCAGCCAGCGGTTCGACATAGTGATCGTTTTGTTCGTTGACAATAAATGCGACCGGCCATTGTCAATGGACAGACACCTGTTTTGTCCAAATCATGAAACTCCCATCATACATACGGTGTCGCGATGGATGACATCAAAGCCTTTTGAATCATCTCCGAACCGGACAGACACCCATGATATAATACTGGAATTAATTAGAGGCGACCTTGCTACACATGTAAGAAACAGAAGCTCACCGGGAGGTGGGGTACTTAGGAAGCCTTGTGTATTATACAGTTAACCAATTTATGACATGATCAATTCTTTGATGCAGATATCTATTGTCATATAAACACTAGTGTATAGCTTCCGTTAAAAATGGGGAAAAAAGCATTTATTCTCAGTAAGTGTTTGCGCGTAATATTCATATAAAACCATATAATTATGTCAGTAATTTAATTTTTCATATATAAATTACTAGCAGTGATACATGGTGTTGCCATGGATAAAAGTATGACCTATTTCTAATCAAACTTCTATCGCTACCCCTCTCTAACCATCTCTTTAGCTTTCTCTCACGCCCAGCCCATTCCTCACTAGGTTGACGTGCACACACAACTCTACTTTATATAAAATTGCGTAATGAATCGACATTTCTTAAAAAGTATATAACAACTATATACCTAACCCTCTTTGACAAAACCTGACCCCCGTTGACCCACAAAGAATGATTTTTTTTTTCTAAATGTTTGATATTATACATCCAAAGTAACGCCGATTAAGTATATACAAAGTTTGTGGGTGTTTGTTTTGTACTTAAAAACATTTTAGCTGGACGTACAAGCATACATAAACACAGACAACTGGCATTTATATAATAGGTTATCATTTTACGGTGAGCCAAAGAATAACTCTTATCATTGACTTTTTATTCAATGGATCTACGTGGCTCTGCCTACTATGTTCTTGCAATACATTTCTATGTTAAAATCTTCGTCTAAAACTAAAAGAATACAATACATTATGTCACATGATCAGGCTAACCAATCTACATCGACTATTAAACAACGTAATTCTAAAGGTCATACCCCGTCAATCATACTTAATAACCTGTCGCACCTGGCAAATCTTGGCTTTACTACGCTTGGCTTTAAAATTATATTAATGCTAGGTAATGTTTAACATTGGCATTGTCTACCTGTCATGGAATAAATATTCCGGTTAACGAATAAATGCATAACCGAAGAGCTAGAACAAACATAGCGAATATATATATATATATATATATATATATATATATATATATATATATATATATATATATATATATATATATATATATATATATATAAGTGAACGTGTCTGTGTGTGTCTGTGTACATTTCCATACGCAATAACTGTCAATTTTAAGTCTACAGACTCGAAATTTGATATACAGGGTACTGAGATTTGGAAAAATCTTTGTAATCGGTTTTCGACCAGAAATTTGACGATTACGGGGTCAAAGTTCAACGATTTGACCTTTGAGAACTCTACCAAACTCCTCCGTCAAATTTGGGTCTAAACACTTGAAATTTTAGATATAGGTTCCTTGGACACGGATTTAACTTAATAACTTGATTTGAACCCCAAAAAATAAATTTTAAGGGGTTATAATAGGGGTAAAAGTTTTTAAAAAATTGACCTTTTTTTTTTGCTCAACATACACGCCTCCAAATACCCGGGCAACGCCGGGCTGAAATGCTAGTAAATAGATAAAATAAATATAAAGTAAAAAAAAAACAAAAAAACAAACAAAAAAAACGAAACAATTACAGCATAACATTGTATTCTTCAGGTGACTAGAATAAAACAAAGCAAAAGAAAAAGGAAAAAAAAGAAACTAAAAACGTTCGTTTAGATTACGTCTGGTTTGAGGTTGACGACAGCCCTTGATTAAGGAGGGTCACAAAAAATGATAGATTGAGCCAGAGACGAAATCCAGCGGAGAAGGCGAATATCGAATGGCTGAAACCGTATGGGTTTGATTACAAGCAGAGAGACATTAGAGACGCGCTTATTCGTTCGCTGTGACTTTTATTTTCCCCTTTCTTATACTTGACATTTTCAACTTGGCTTTGCCCGTTTCTCTACAACACACATTCCTTTCCTTAGAACTAAAACTTAGATAACTCATTTTTATTACGCCACAAGGTCAAATAGTCAAGAAAATGTTATGACTAAGTTTTACGGCATATATCAACGCCAATCAGCTTATTTAATTACGAATCCAGTAATTTAGATGTTTCTTTGCATCTTCAACTATTCATTCATAGCTACTTGTAGAGTTTAGTCAAGACATGAAAAAATGAAAATATCGAAAAAAGTTTAAATTGTATGTATTTGTTATGGAACGAAGTTCTCTGAAAAAAAAATTCACTTAATTTCATCAAGTAGTTTTTTTTTTTTTTACAGCGGAAAAACACGTTTTTATGAGAACGCGTTGAAGGCAGCCATCTTGGATTTAAAAAAAAATTGTTTGAATTTTAGAAATGCCAAAGGGAGATAACTCCAGTTAAAGCGCTGACACCCCTTCCCATCTTTAATACTAGCTTTTCTTCCTAAAAATCGAACATTTTGCTCGGTATCATAACAAATTGTTTTTTCGCTGTAAAAAAAAAAAAAAAAAAAAAAAAAACTACTTGATGAAATTAAGTGAAATTTTTTTCTGGAGAACTTCGTTCCATAACGGATGCGTACAATTTAAACTTTTTTCGATGTTTTCATTTTTTAATGTCTTCATTAAACTGTATAAGTACCCATTCATACTCTAAATATGTTTTGCGAATCGTAGGCGTGTCCATTTTTTCGTTGAGATTCTCATGGATGGTTCCCCTGCATAGGTTAGATCCAATACTCTTTCTGCTCTTCGGAAGTTTTTTTTTTTTTATCGCTCGTAGTACTTTCTCACGGCTACTCTCTATCGCCACAAATCTACTATCAAACGATCTATGGAGTACTATTGTCATATTTGGGCTGGTGAATCTCTGTTACATTTGAAGGTTCTTGATAAATTGCAAAAACGTATCTGTAATTTGATTTCCCCTCCCTACATTTTCTTCTTAACTACATTCCTCCTCTCGCAGATGTGAGGTTGCTAGTCACAGGCTTCTTTTTTTTTATAAATACTATTATGTCATTTGTTCTTCAGAATTTCCTGGTCTATTCCCTGCTTCCTTTGTTCCAGCTCGTTTGACTCATTGGTCTAGTGGTCTTTATCAATTCACTGTTTTAATACCTCATTGTATTCCAGTAGCTTCTTTCCAAGCAAATACTGCAACGTTGTGGAACTCTCTTCCTGTTCACTGTTTTTCCTCCTATCTACAGCCTTAGTCTTCTGAAGACTAAGGTTAATCGGCATCTCTTGTTTTTGCGATAATCAGCTTTTGATCTTGTTAGTTGCTTACATCAAGTGGCTTCACACTTTGTCTTGTGAAGAAAGATTGGTGTTTTTGTTTTTGATTTTGTAGAACATCTTAGTCTTTTTTTCTCATCAAATCTTCCTTGGAGTTCATATATTAAATCCATTGCCTTTTCTGCTTCTCATAAAATCGGATCCCTCTATCGCTCTAAACATTTTCTCACACCTGAGGCTATTCTCTATCTCTACAAATCAACTAGCAGACCATATATGGAGTACTGTTTGACTCCGTCTATTGGTTCCTATTAATTGGATATTTTGATACCTTATTGTAACACAACTTCCTGTTCCAATAAATCATTTTCAAGAATTCTAGAGTTCTTTTCTTGGGAACCGTTTTTCGCCTTTTTTCTGTAATCTTGGTCTTTTTAAGATGAGGGTCAATAGACCTGTTTTTTTCGATAATCATCTTTCATTCTTGTTAGCTACTTACATCAGGTGGTTTCATGCCTTGTCTGGAAATGTTTCCATTAAAATATGATTATATTTAACCTATAGATGGGCACGTAACAGCTACGATTATTTCAACTAAGAATAGATTTGGGAAGTGGTGTGACTCCTCACTCCCTAAAGCTACAACGTTTGTAATCACTAGGAATATATATATATATATATATATATATATATATATATATATATATATATATATATATATATATATATCCGAACAATAAGAGTTAAATCACGGATTAATTAATCTTGTGATTTACGGTTTTGCTAAATACATTTTCTCTGAAGAACTGAGCCATGCATTGAAAATCCATGGATAAAGGAAATAACTTTAAATTTCTTGTATTGTTTGTTTCAAACAATAAATTTTTGTCTAAAAATTCTATATTTTTACTTCACAGAAATTAATTATAAATCCTACAAATTACGATGTAATTATAGTTTTTTTTTTAATTGGTTATAAAGTTGGTTGCAGGGGGGTTGGGTCGAATTATTTTTGTTTTATTTTTAATTTCGATTTTCTCGTTGCATAGTTTATTAAAAAAAAACAAAAAAAAAACGGCAGCCATTTTTGAACCGGATCTCATTTGATACCAATATACTAACAGTATTTAATAACTAACTAGAAACTAAATAAATAAACTATGCAACGAGAAAATCGAAATTAAATATAAAATAAAAATAATTCGACCCAACCCACCTGCACCCACCTTTATAACCAAATAAATAAAAATATACCAAGCCTAATAGAAAAAAAAAAAAAACGAAACCAACAACAATCGCTCCTGAAGATAATCGGATGCACCGATAGAAAGCGCTCGAGAAGAATATGGTCGAAAAACAACATTTGGGCGCCATTCTGGATAAGTTACCTACTGAAATTAAAAAGAAAGTTGAAAAATTATCGATTAAGGTCAGAGAAAGAATAACTCCGTCGTGTTCAATCAAACGTGCCTGAATGTATATATATATATATATATATATATATATATATATATATATATATATATATATATATATATATAAGTGACTCATATACAGGTAATTAACGTCTAAAATTAAGTGTTTAGACCCAAAATTGGCAGAAGAGTTTGGTAAAGTCTGCAAAGGTCAACTCTTTCAACTTTGACACCTTAACAGCCAAATTTCCGCTCAAAAACTGATTACAAAGCTTGCTGTATGTTTGAAGACCGTTTATGTAAAATTTCTAATGTTTAGACACAAAATTGGCTGAATAGTTTGCTGGAGACCGCAAAGGTCAAATTTTTTTTAACTTTGACCCCAATTTTGACCTCTTAACAGTTATTGTTTTGGGCTTAAATCAAGTTAAAAATTTGATCCATGTCCAAGTAACCTACATCTAAGATTTCAGGTGTTTAGACCCAATATTAGGGGAGGAGTTTGTAGAGTATTCAAAGGTCAAATCGTTGAACTTTGACCTCTTGATAAGCCAAATTTCTGGCCGAAAACCGATTAAAAAGATTTTCCTTAATCTCAATAACCCTTATGTCAAATCTCGAGTCTATAGACTGAAAATTGACAGAGTAGTTTGGTAGGGAAATGTATACACACAGACAGATAATTTCACTTATATATATAAGTGTGTGTGTGTGTGTGTGTGTGTGTGTGTGTGTGTAAGGCGGAAAAACAAATGCAGAGTAAGGGAGAAAAATAGAAACAAAATTCGGATAAGTTATTTATCTTTCTCCTATGGAGGTATGTGACAGATGAGTCGGAAAGTAGGAAACTTGCAACATAGTGGAAGAGCACTCTGGCGTGCAAAAAATGTCTGGACAGTCTCATCGGCATCTCTAGGCCGAGGCGCCTGAGGCGACTAACAATAAACTAATTTCTTCTCAAACGGTGAGAAGACAAAATCTGGGAGAGTGGACCTCCTAGAACTGCACAAGAGGAAAGCAATACCTCAACCAACAGGAAAAAAAATCTCAACAAAAACCCAGACTCTGGTAGGTTTTGAAACAAATGGTTAACCCCAACTAAAGACAAAGCTCAGCGAGGCACGCGGAAATGCTAACTAAAGATACTGTGGCCGCATCTAATAATCTGGCCATATGACGTAATTTATAATATAAATCTCACCAGTCTGTTTAAATGTATGTATGTTTATATGTATGCCTAAAACTTTCGACAGAGGCGACGGATTTTTACGAGATCGGTATCGTTTTGAAGCTCGACCTTTCAGACGACAAATATCGAAAAATTGACCAAAAAACATGAATTCCTTCACCCTAAACTGTGCACTTCTCTACAGGGAAGGGTTGCTTTTTTCGCCGATATTTTCGAAAGTCATCCTCTCTTTTCAGTTATCTGGCCTTAATTTGAACCTACGTCACTTCCGGCTTTGACGATGGGCGCAACAGCAAAGACGTCAGGGTTTTTTTCACGTTCTTTTCTTCCTTCTCGGTACGGGTTCGAGCCTGCCTACCTACTGCCACTTTTTTTTTTTTGCTTAAAACATACATCCAAGCACCCGAGCAACGCCGGGCACCCAGGCTAGTATTTTTGAAAACTAGAATTAAATTTCGTCATTGATCCACCCTAAACCTAACCATAAATCTCAAATTATAACAAGATCAGTAGAAAACATGTATTCTATGGACGCAACTCTATTATAATGTATGACAGAAATAATTTCGGTGTAATGAACCGTGATAGCGATACAGACTCGCTATTCTGAAGAAGTCTAGAAGACTCGCAGGTCGGTGAACTTTACAATTCTCATAAATCCTTAGAAAACAGACACAGGTGTCGGCCATAAAATGAGTCCGAACCGACAAAGCATAAAAAGGAGGTTTATAGTGTGTTTATTTTATAGACTAAACACTTCAATATTTGTTAAAGTTAAAAAGAATGCAATGCGCAGTGCCACTAGGAAAGGAACACTGTGCAATCTATCGAAGCAAAACACAGGGTTTTCACATTTGTCTCCTTAATCGTAAATGCGTGGCACAATGAAAAACAGTAATTTTGGAGGAGCTGGATCTCTACATTTAAAAAGCCTTGTGTCTGACCTTCTCTGTACACACGGGGAGACGAGTAAAATCGAAAATGTGCTGTTGTATTAGCGACGGGGCAACAACACTCCACTTCGAAATATATATATATATATATATATATATATATATAGGGTGACCCCAAAAAAACAAAAGCTAAATGGAGGCCATCTAGAACATATGCTGTAGAACGGAGAAAAAAAGGCCAAAGACCCTAGTGTTTTGATGTGATGTTTTGAATACAATAAGCTAGTTATGACCAAAGTTTCATTTCATTCGAACAAAACACTAAGAAACGGGGCCTAATTAGAATGGAGGCCCGTTTTTGGGGGGTCACACACACATACATATATATAATGTTATAAAATCAACAGTATATTTTAGAAAAAAAAGAGACTCAGAAAATGAACTATACCTTCTGGTCTATCCAACGATAGTTTACGATAGGAAATGTATGTTGCTTCTAAAACTTAACACACAAAGAGATGACCAAACATTAGTGAGTTGATATTACGATGAACGAATTGTCATGTAGTATGCCATCAACCGCCAAAACACGTGGTGCCATCTCATTAATTAATGCACCCGCACATGTACTTACGAAGGAAGACAGTGAACGATTTTCGAAACAATCACCGATTGTGAAAGCGATCAGATGAGATTGACACGCATACGGGGAAAAATCCCTGGGATTTTTATTGATAAAAAAAAAAACTAAAACATAATTGATAACAAGATGCACTATTTAATGTGTGAATAATTTTTTAACATTATCTTCGTCTTTAGTAGAATTAGCAGTTTATGTAGACATCAACCGATTTACTAAACGAGTTGGTTTTCAATCTTATGGTTTCTATATAGTTATATAGTTGAATGTCTTACCTGGATTAAGACGAGGGCAAATATACACTCGACAAAATGGTCACTTACCTGAAAAAAGAGAAAAAGTCGAAAATATTAATTAGGAAAATAAAAATTAAAATATAAAAAAAGTGATTAAAATGACAATCTTAATCAAACATTATATGTATATATACACACATATATACACATACACACACATATATATACACACACACATATGTACATAAGCACTATTTGCGTGTGTGTGTGTGTGTGTGTGTGATGTGAAGAGAGTTCCTATGGACTACGAAACGGCTCGGACGATATTTTTCAAATTTAACACGAATGTACTTAATGTGTCTGCGTGTTTTTTTAAGTAGATTTTGTATCGGAATGTCTCGATAAGTATCGAAAATTGATAATCGAAAAATTCCAATTAATAAGGAGCAGTTCGATTTTGAGCAAAGTTAACATCCTTATACAGTCTAACGTAATAATTGCAGTTGGGAAGTTTCAACTCTTCACAATTAGTTGGACGCGGCGTAGAAAATTAACAATAGGCTCTTTCATAAGACAGGGACGCGTTCGAAATGAAGGTTTCTGTTTAAAACACAATTGGACCATGATACTTGACTTTTGCATCTTAAACGTTAATTCAAGCCATTATATAAAATAATTTTATAAAAATCAACAGTAGATTCTCTACAATGCAATGTATATTGCAATGTACTGTGGACTAAGTCATCCTGCTGGGGTAATCGAAACTTCCTTCGGTGAACCATGATGGGTTTCCGACTAGAGCTGGCAACCAATCGATTAGATTGAAAAATGAGTGATTTCACTGATTTCGATAATAAAAATATTGGAATTGTGGAAAACTTGTTGATCCCCGTTCAATCCCGGGTAGCGTCGGGTGTTCCTGCTAGTAATTTATAAAATTAAAATATAAGAAAAATTATTAAGATAAGTATTATATTTATATTAGAATTTATTGACACAATAGAAAGCTTGATACAATAAACAGAGCAATTAAATAAAAAAAATCTGATGAAAATAAAAATTGAATATACATCCTATATCCTATAATTTGAATATCCGCTTCGTTCAAATTTGAGGATGCTGGTCAAGTTTCGTGATAAAAAATGTGCTGCAGTTTACTTTAATTTTCTAAGAATTAAGAAATAGTAAATGAAATTCATTGCTATATGATACTTCAATTATATATTAGGTTGGGTTTACGATATATTGCAAGTAAGAATTGTTAAATATTATTACCAGGAACAAAAACATTGAAAATAAATTATATCTATTCTTACTTGTTAGCTATTTATTACCTAAGTTATCATCTACAGAAATCATACATTTATGTAAAATACAGTTTTTTGTTTAATTTATTCATTGAATGAGTCTCATTGCAGTTTCTATTTTCATCGATTGAGCTCTCGGGCTCTGCCATTGTATTCCATAAGTGATCACGAAAATCTACAATTTCTTGGTTCTGTAGCTTCTTTATGATTATATCTCCTCGGAGTGACATTGCTTGCAAAACATAGTTATCACTAAAGTAAATACTTTTTTCTAGTAATTTTATAACCGTCTCCATAGACTTTTCTGCATCATCCCATGATATTGCTTCATCAGAGTATTCTTGGTTATTTACATTAGGGTCGAAAGAATGGGAGCTGTCGCTATTTTCATCACCATTACTGCCTTCAGGATATTGATCAGTAGTTTCCTCATCTTGTTGCCCCCACATTTCAACATCATTTGCATTAAATGATTTAAGAACAGCATGGTTGGTCGATAACCGTTTGGTTTCAAGATTTTTTCTAGACCAGATGTATTCTGATTCTTTTAGTTCAGAAACCTTTGGCACTGAGCCTAATTTATCCCATGCTTTTGTTAATGTGCTTGCTCGAACTGGATTCCATGCACTTGCGAGAGAAAATATGGCATCTTTGATAGTAAAATGGCGCTGAAAATCGCTTATACTTACGGTACTATTTATCATATTCATCATGAAATCATTTCTGTAGAAACATTTTAATTTCCAAATAATCCCTTGATCCATAGGTTGGATGAGAGAAGTAACATTAGGTGGTAAGTAGCACACAAATATATTCCCGCAAGATGACACTAGTTCTGACTCAGGAGGATGTGGTCTACAATTGTCCAACAGAAGCAAGCACTTTGAATCAGGTTTATCTAACTCAAGAAAACGCCCCTAGACAACTGACACAAATTCTTGCAAAAGCAATTTTTTAAACAACTGTTGATTCATCCATCCATTTCGTGAAGAATAATAGGATACTGGCAAAGGCGAAACTCTTTTCAATGCTCGAGGACACTTTGATTTGCCGATGACAAGAAGCTTAAGTTTATGAGTTCCAGAAGCATTAGCGCATACCATCACTGTTAGTCTTTATTTAATTTGAATCCTTTTATTTTCTGCTCCTCAGATCGGGCTAATGTTTTTGTAGGTAAGCACTTCCAATTTACGCCACTTTCATCAGCGTTGTAAACATCCTCTGGTGTTAAACCACAATCGGCAATTATCGTCTTGAATTTGTCACAATAATTTGATGCTGCGTGTGTATCAGCAGACCGTTGTTCGCCTGAGATTGTTGTCTTATACCATGTCTACTCTTAAAGCTCCTAAGCCAGCCTTCACTGAATTTCATATCTTCTGTGATATTCAACTCTTCCTTAAGAGATTTTGCTTTAGCAATTAAAATGGACCCAGATATTGCTACGCATTCATTCCGTTTTGCTACAAACCACTCATGCAATATTCGATCGAATTCAACTTGCTTTGGTCTGCGGAGAGTCCTTCTTTTGACATGTCTTTTATTTGAAGAGAAAGGAGCAGCCTTCAATATTTCCTCCTTTTTCTTTTTGATGTAAAACAGTGCACTTCTTCCAATCTTATAATCTCTCAATATAACGCTATTACGGTAATAAATACCTAACAAGTAAGAGTAGATTTCATTTATTTTCAATGTTTTTGTTCCTGGTAATAATATTTAACAATTCTTTCTCCAGCATCTAATTTTTCTATAATTTGACGTTTCTCGATCAAAGTCAGTGTCACTTGTTTTCTTTTAGAGTTGCAAGCCATTGTGATGGGTTGTTTTACACTATTTTAAATATAGCAATCTGAAAAAAATGACAGTGTAAATTAATTATCAATAGCTAATCTACATTAATTACATAGTACCAATATTAACATTTCTGCGCAATATCTGACTAAACCATATAAACAGTTTTACTGCAACTCCGCATCAAATATACTAATACAATTTCAATGACGAGACAGTTCAAGCTTAGAGAAAGTCCAGGTTTAGAAGTCCAAATGAGGGGAAGTCCAACTTTAGAGGAAGTTCAAATTAAAGGAGTTATGAAAATAAAAATTGAATATATTACAATTAGCCGTTTTTACTCGCTCTTGCTGTGAGCGTTGTTGTAATCAATATGAGAATCACTTGTGCGCTTAATAATATTACCGGATACGTGCTACAGCGTGTTTGGCAAGAGATAATTAATGAATTGGTCTGTGACAGACTGTGCATATATTGAACACCCATGAAACCTGATCCAAAATTAAATTATGAAGTTCGAAACATACACTATTCAATTTTCCTGAGCTAAACATTTTTCTTTTTTTCTTATTCACCCCAAACAAAGCGTATTGCCACTTGGGCATAAAAGGTTATGTTTTCAGAGGCACTAAGTAGAGAGTTGAGCACATTATATTTATATCTCTGTGTGTTATCACAATCAGAGACGCAGGAAGCAGGGAAGCAATTCCAAAGTCTAGCAGTTCGAGAAAAGAAACTATTAGAGTATACGCCTTTCTGGCATGTAAGGACCTCTCCGGTGAACGGGTGGGATTTTGCTGCTTGCATTTACATCGAAGGGACACCAATGCTACAAGACCGTCAAAGCACACTCCATTTAAGTACTTGTAAAACAGAAACAGTGCTGAAATATTGCAGCGATGGAACAGAGGGGGAGGCTTGGTTGATAGTGCAGAACCTATCAGATTGAAGACCCTTTTAGACCATATCTTAATAAGAGATACTAGTGCAAATGTGGCGACAATACCCTATGCATGGTCAACGGTGGCTTTGTAAGGATACGAGATGCTGTCAGGCGTGAGGAGTTTTCTAGCACGGTAGACAGATCACACCTTCTTTGTAGCAGCCTTGGCAATATCTTCAATGTAATAATACTAGGAGAGGGACCCGACGTTTCTCGGGATTAAATCAGAATCAACGAAAGTTTCGTAATTCCAATACTTTATTGTCGTCGAAATCGGTGAAATCACCGATGTTTTAATAAAATCGATTGATTGCCTGCTCTAGTCTCGATTTTATGCGCTGAGCCTTTCTGCTTGTGTGGTTATAAATCTTCTCAAATACACTTGTGATCTTACGCTATATAAGAGTGTTAACTTTGGTTAAAATCAGAATGTTCCACCTTTAATCATATTTAGTGTATGTGTGCGAGTTCTTTCTCTATGGATTCCGAAAGAGCTGGGTTGATTTTTTTTTTTAGGTTCACAAAAATTTATGTGTGTGGGTGGGTTCTTAAGTGAATTTTTTTATCGGTATGCTTCTGATAAGTATCGAGAACCATTATATATATATATATATATATATATATATATATATATATATATATATATAAAGATAGAGATTATCAAAGATATGCATAAATATATTAGCAGATACATTATATATATATATATATATAATGTATATATATATATATATATATGCAAATTATCAAAGAAATATACATTAAGCAATATTTTCTTTACTTACTTTTCCTTCCAACGTGTTTTTTTAGTGATCAGTTGATATTTTCACTGAATAATGTGAAAAACACACACGCACATAGTACGTCATCAATTTTATTTAAAGATATATATATATATATATTAGCGCCGGGGGTGCCCGGCTTTGCCCGGGCATAAAATACTCTTATAAATATGATATTTCAATTTGTCCAGAGTTCGTATATATTATTATAGAGTCGTGATTTAAAAAGTAAAAAAAAATGTGTTGGGTGCCATCAGCTAGAATCGAAACCGAAACCGAAACTGTAATTCAAAGCTGGTGATGTTACCACTGTACCAACGTGACACGCACATGAATTTATTATAAATTAAAAGTAAACTAAGATGAATATACAAAATGTATAAAGATTTTTTCAATTTTGCCACCTTTTTAATCCCTTTAAAACTATTTTGACCGCCTAAAGATCCATAAAAGAACGCCCCGTAAAAAAATCCAATCATTTGAAGCCCCTAGCGCCGCTCTGCGACTTTGGAGTTTGAAAATATGGAGACAGACACATATATTCCCTTGTCGGTCTGTCTATATATATATATATATATATATATATATATATATATTCAGAGTAAACTTGGAAAAAAACTTTCCCGCCATCTTATCTCCCATTCAAGATTGCTAACAGTTGGTGCGCTTCTCGATGCCAGAGTGGGCGACTAGTCACGAACTCTCGACCTTTAGAAAACTACGCCGACCGCAGTTGTTAGAAATTTGGCCAAGAAACACTTGTGCGTGTGCTTAAATGAAAACTCCATATGTTTGCCGTTGATTGCGAGATGGGGGCTGCGTTCATCGCGATTTGTCACGTTTGTTCCAAAATATCATTTTGAGAAACCTTGAAAAAAAAAAAAAAAAAAAAA
The DNA here is from genome assembly GCF_053919585.1 of Euprymna scolopes. Lineage (NCBI taxonomy): Eukaryota > Metazoa > Mollusca > Cephalopoda > Sepiida > Sepiolidae > Euprymna > Euprymna scolopes. Next base: position 67,580,671 of record NC_136507.1, read on the forward strand.
AAAAAAAAAAAAAAATCAAGCTTTTTCTTGGGGGGGGGGTCGAGAATGTTCTGTCACTTATCTTGTAGGAAACTTATGAGCATCTTTCTATTATACCGATACTGAATTGCGGTTTCTGTGCATAGAAGTGAACTTAAGAGCAAGGTACAGCTGTAAGGTTGATTGCAACGGAAGCTATGGGACATCAAAAATGGACAGATACAGTCAACTCAACCAAACGAACACTTAAACCCAATTGCGTCATTTAGTTAAATAACGTTTGACTGTATAGCGCGTCATATTCAGAAGTGGAGCTTTGTTCCAAAGCAAAGAAAGACGAACATACGAGGTGAACATCTACGAAGTTAAACATCCGAAATAAACGGGGGAACCAGCTCTTCACTTAGGACTCATTTCTTCACTCATACTCATAGTATCTTCCAAATGTATGTTCAATTTATCTAATTTATAAAACTCATTGTGTCCGTCTGTCCGTCTGTCTCCATTTTTTTCAAAGTGCATCTCCTACGAGATGTAATATAATTTTTGTGAACCGTTCTTTTATGGGTTTTTAGCCAGTAAAGATATCTGCTAAAAGATCAAAATTAAAAAAAAAATAATAGAGCTTAGCAGTCGTAAGTCCAATATACGTGCTATTTTTACGCATGCGCAAATATACATTTATACGTAAAAGTTAGTTTGTTTTTAACTTTTTCTTATCCATCTGACGATAGCTTAAACGGTAACAACAAAAGCCGGAGCGCTATATGTTTTGGTTTCAATTCTAGCTGATGACACCTAAGTCTTATTTTTCAACTCACTATTATACATTGGGTACATTATAATCTATAATAATCGGTAGAGAATTAACTCTATAATAATACATGCACAATTTGCATGAATTAAAATTCGTACTTAAGTGTATTTTACGACCGGCCAACACCGAACGACCATCTAGTTTATATATAATATGTATGTTATACCATGCTTGAATCATTATGTGTAGGAGAAAAAGTATTATACTATTGCATTAATAATGCATATTTTATAAATAAAAAATCTCTTATGCCAATAGTTATTAATATATTTCTAATATTTCGAGAAAGACCTCTTCCCCAAGAGAATAACGAGACAAAAGACAAATTTTCGTTCTGCTTGATAAGGTTTTTCCCCGAAATATTGGGGAAAAAAAGAATTAATTTATTAAAATCTGGATAGATAGTTTGAATCAGTTTATCGTCTTTCAGTTGCACTCATCCGGTGTTGCTGACAGTCTTTTTGCTTTCAGAGAGAGAGAGAGAGAGAGAGAGAGAGAGAGAGAGAGAGAGAGAGAGAGAATATTTGCATGACAAATGCAAGGGCAAGTATAAAAAAATGCTGAATTTTGCTATTTGAGCGAACTATAGGAGAGCATTTAAGAAACTGAAATGCATTTTGGCGGATTTCATTTCATGATTTTTTTAATGGGGGTTTAAAATGTATGTCACGCAATGACACGTTTGATTATAATCTATATTCACTAGATAGTAAATAGAAGTAGATATCAAAATCACATTGAGATAAGACACACATAAAACTGGCTTAAGCTTAATTATATACCGGGGTAGATCCGTAAAAATATAACAGGATGTCCTATCTATATAATATTCTGCTCATTCTTGCCTTAGTAAGTTCGTACGTTACGCTTTCGGTAATTAGATATTCTAAAACGAGGTTACATCTAAGGAAGCTCATTCCCATAGTCTTATGACCAGGGTTGCCAGATTGGCCTTTTTAAAGCCAAATTTCATTAATTTGGTCCTTTTTGAAGCAGTTTGGAATTCAAAAATTGTATTGTCTTTCTGTTAGTAAAAGAATTCTTTTAGCGCTATCCAGAAAAATATCAGATGTATCAAAACACCTATGTTGTTAAAATACATTTCTCAGTCCGTGGAATTTCCACGGGTCGTGCTAGTAAGACACATGCTAGAAATGAGCTAGAAGATGATGTTTAGAATTATATGATTCGACATATAGAGATTAAAATATCGAGATTTTTTTTAATGAAACAAATCTATCATTATTATCTAAAGTGTTGAGATTGTTCTTACTTTTGATATTATTCTCATAAGGTTTCGGGCGATGTAACCTTTGAACTTCGTCAGATGTATTTTGTCGAATTCTGGGAACTTTCGATCGAACTCGGGAATCCGCACGAAATTTCAAATGGATCCCCTTATTTAATCCACGTTGGTAGGATGCTCTCGTCCCGTTGTTCTTGGAGGTCCACCCTTTCTTTGAGAAGGGGTTAGTTTATTGTTAATCGCCTGAGGTCCCTTTACCGGAGAATGCCGACGAGATTACCTAGGCAGGTGAGGGTGCCGACTTCTGGGGCGCTGACTTCTCAATCCTACTTACCGACCCTGGTGTCCAAGTTCTTGCAGTGGGAGAGAACGAAATTCTGTAGCCATGGCTCGGTAGAATTATTAAGTAGTTTGCAGTTGTATTCTTAGCGTCGCCTTCACTGAGGATCAAACCATAAACCTCTAGAATTATATGACTAGCAACTGAATTTTGGCACATACTTAATCCGTTGGGATCCTTTAGGTGTTTCTTGTCGAACTCGGGAATGTTTCTGTCGAAAATCATAGACAGAGAATAACGTTGGAAAGTAAGACAACTAAAAATAAGCAGCACACATGCTGAGGAATAACCAATTACTAAGTAGACCTAGTATAGAATGTATTACATGGGAACCAGTAATTATAAACAATAGATACTATATACAAGTAAAAATATTAATATATAGATATACGTTAATATAGAATAATTATTAGTATTATAGTAATAATGATATTTACAACTAGAAATAAAAATAGCTTTAAAGCTCCCAAAATTTGTACTTTGTGGCGCAGTGGTTAGAGTACTTGGAAAAATCAATTTTAAAAAGTGATATTCTCCTGGAGGGTAAAGGTTCAATCCTCAGGGTGAACGACTGAAAATACAATTACGAATTATTTAGGACTTCTTTCCATGGCTGAAGGAAGAAGAGCACCTTACCTATGTGAAGAAAAAGGTTTCTGCTCGAAATTCCGTCCAAATTTCCGAGTTCGACAAGATACACCTGAAGAAGATCGGAGGTTACACCGAAACGTTGTGAAAATCACACTCAAGATGAGAACAGTAGTCCGATGAATCCAAATAATACGAAGAAAAAATTTGGCTCGCAATTCTCAGTGCAGGCGATACTCGGAATAACTGTTGTGGTGTGTAGCGGAAAGTATTAGAACTTTATCTTCAACCGGCATTTAATCAAGAAGATTTTCCCCGCCAAAGATTAGGCCTTAATTGAGTGGGTTTAGGTTGATGGTTCGGTTTTCTTTTGCAATGCGGAGGCGTAAAGTAAGAGTCAGCATTCTGATATCACCGATAAGGCCGCACGTGGTAACGTATTGACACGAATCCTCTCATCATCTACAATTTCCTCGCTTTAGCTTTCTTCGTCTTTCTTTAGAAAAACATCTTTATTAATGGTTCTGTCTGGTAGTGAATCAATCACGCGTAAATATAAATATCTATATATGTTAATACCGTAGTACTTTTAACGTACGTAAGTGCGTGCGTCACGGTTTCCAGATTATAAATTATTCGATCGGGAGATCCTGTTTATTAAAAAGAAGGATAAGTGATAACTAGGGCTAGGACAACAGCATATTCTTACCATTGTTTTGACTCTCTAGTGTGTATCCGTAAATATCTTATATGCTTTTATATAGACTGATGCGGTTCTCGGTTGATTAACGGTGTCTAACTGTGTCAGATATACACTTATTAAAAATAATATGCTGTTGTCATAGCCCTAGTGATAATATACTACGAATATTAAATTAGTATATAGATACGATAATTTAATGTTCTATTCTCCTTTTTAATAAATAAGATCTCCCAATCACCGAAGACTCGATGTAAAAAAAAAAAAAAATTCTAAAAGAAAAAAAAAAAAAAGAAAGAAAGAAAAAAAAGCGATGTCGCTTTTGGGACGTACGTGAAACTGAAATATATCTTCTTGGTCTTCTGCTTATGTGGTTAATATAGTATCAGAATATATCTGATTATTACGGTTCATCTCCAAAATCCTTATAGGAGTCTATGACATATTTCCACTGTATGGATCCCCGGCACGAACGAAAACCCCACGATATCATTATACTATCTTTAGAGAGCACAGATAATACCCTTGGATCGTAGTTAAAAGCGCAAGAAGGTATATGTTAGCTTTACGGACAGCTTAAAAGCTACATCATTTTTTTTTTTGTTTACGTTGAGTCTTCGGTGATGGGGAGATCCTATTTATTAAAAAGGAGGGTAGAAAGTGCTAACAGGCTATGAACATTAAATTAATATATGGATAAGCTAAATTAATGTTCATAGTATGTTATCTTCTGTCCTCTTTTTTAATAAATAGGATCTCCCGATCGAATCATTTATAATCTAGAAATTGTGACACATGTGTTAAAGGTACTACCGTGTTAATATATAGATTAAAAAATAGTTTCTGATGTAGGGGTTCCTTGGGACAATACTATTATTAAAAGGATATCAAAACCTCGGAAACATTGGTAAAGAAGAATAAACGTATGTAACAGCGCGCCGACGCACGTATGCAAAGACTGAGCCATGTGTTAAATGACATAACGGTAAGGAAAAAAAGGAAGAACGACTATGAAAAGGAGAGAGTACGTTAGAGACGTGGGCGACGTCACAGTCGTAACGAGAAGTCACGCTTGGCGGGAGAAATCGGAAATAAATGTCGTTGTTACAAAAAAAAAAGGAGTCGGTTTATAACTTGTCCTAGGTTCCTTGCGGCGTACACAGCATACAACATGTGGGCCCCGTCTGTAAATTTGTGTAGCGTTACACGTATGTTAAAATTAATAACTGAACTAATTCATATTATTTTGATTCATCGGACTACTGTTCTCATCTTGGGTGTGATTTTCACAACGTTTCGGTGATTGTATTTTCGCGACTGATTCTTTCCAAAGTAGATTACACCATCTGCTTTTTTGAGGGGCACATTGCTTGTTTATTTTTTTATTTTCTCTCTCTCTCTCTCTCTCTCTCTATCTCTCTCTCTCTCTATCTCTCTCTCTCTCTATCTCTCTCTCTACTCCTTGACGACTGCTTATCACTTTAACAAGACAACAGGAAAGAAAGGTCACCGAGCGGTGCTGACGGCCGACTTTCGCGTTGAGAACCGCCACCTTACCGAACGTACCCACCTCGATGTCTCTTTTTTACGTGACAACATGCGGTGTTCATAAGTGAGATTAAACGACTGACGCCCAGAACGTCCATTATTAGAACATCGACAGTTTCGAAAATTGAAGAGTTTTTTTGTTTTTTTGTTTACGCATCGACGAGTATCTATAAAAGGTTTGGTCCGTCGGCCCGTTGATCAAGATTTAGTTTAAAATAGATTTTCCATTGCTAAATGAGCACATGAAATGAACGCATCTCTCGAAGCTGCATTCAAGGATTTCTATTAGATATTCTGCCCGTCGGTAGTTCTGTCATGATCAACAAAGCGTTTTCGTTGGGGTGTCACGTTGAAGTTTGAAATTACATATTTTAGTGGTTCACATCATTTTTATCATGGTCCCCACGAGTTCTGCTAAAAATTCAACAGCGACAATATTAATCCTTGTGTACGTACTATCCAGGGGTTCTTACCATTTTAACAGGAGAGTACAAATTTACAATTATAAGCATTTCATATTCAACACGAAGCTTCTTTATCAATCCGTTATTTTTGGTTACATATGTGCATACATGTTTCGGTGTAATCTCAATTTAGAGAGACCCACCTCATCAGACCGAAGAAAAGAAAAAGAAGCGATGTACGATCTGATGAGGTGGGTTTCTCTAGATAGAGATTCCACCGAAACATGTATGCACATATGTAACAAAAAATGTTTGTATAAGAAACATACTATACACAGGCTCTGTGCTTCATTGGGCACACGGTTTCAATTGATCTACATTTAGGGAACCAAACTGTACAATCAATTTATATATATATATATATATATATATATATATATATATATATATATATATATATATATATATATATATATATATATATATAATTAAAAACTAAGAAACGAATGAGGAAAGAAGGGAATTTGGTTTCAGTTGGAAGACTAGTGAGAAAAAAAAAATCTCACTGTTCAGGTGGTTTTAAATCAATAAATATCTCCAACTGATGTTTCAAAATCTTTTGTCTATATATATATATATATATATATATATATATATATATAATAATTCTTTGAGGGGTACAAAATTTATATAATGCAATCATGAAGGGAAGACGAAAATTCATGATTAAAGTGTTAAAATAAAATCCACGTTTAAAATAAAATTAAGAATAAAAAGGGGAAAAAGAGAATGGGGAGTCAGCTGACCGGTTTCGCCCTCGCTTTATCAAAGCTGTTATTCTAATCTCTTTAAAATATATATATATATATATATATATATATATATATATATAGTAGTAAGTTATGAAAATATATATGGCAGTTAAGCTTAATTGCCATATATACTTTCATAAGTTACTACCTAGCTTTACTATGTATTAATCACCGTTGAAGTAAATACTGGAAAATTTATGCTTAAGATTATATCTTCGTATATTAATTTATGTGATTAAATGAAGTTCTGTCAACGCGACGGTTGTAGGTTCGATCGACGGTTGGGGAAAGGTGTACGTCTAGCCGCACTGATGAGTTGCGATACAACAAAACAGTACTGTCATTCAGAAAAAAAACATCAATTTTTCAGATAAGAAATCATTATATATATACATTTACTATTGCTCTAAGCAGATGATCCTATATCGAAATGAAAAATATTGAGCCATTTTCTATTTGTCTGGGATTGTCTTATACAATATTACCTTCTAAAAATATTCTGTAAGACTCGATACCACACGATTAATTAATTTGTGTTTCTATTCATCTCAGGATTATATATAAGTGAACCTGTATGTGTCTGTACATTTTCCTACGCAATAACTCTGTTAATTTTAAGTCTACAGACTCGAAATTTGATATACAGCGTACTGAGATTTGGAAGAATCTTTGTAATCGGTTTTCGGCCAGAAATTTGTCTGTTAAGGGGTCAAATTTAATGATTTGACGTTTGAGAACTCTACCAAACTCCTCCGTCAATTTTGGCTCTAAACACTTGAAATTTTAGATATAGGTTCCTTGAACATGGATTTAACCCCAAAACAATAAATGTTCAGGGGTCATAATAGGGGTCAAATTAAAAAAAAAATGTACCGTTTTTTTTTTTTTTTTTTTGCTCAACATACACTTTCAAATACCCGGGCAACGCCGGGTTGAAATATATAACAAAAGAGTCTGTAGGGACTAGTCTGTTTCTAAGAGTCACAACTAATAACATATACGTTGTCATGAGTTGACAAAAAAAAAAAAAAAAACAGTAAAATATTCTGCATTTCGTTTATTTCGACATAAGATAATATAGATATTTTACTTCGACCTACAAAACGGACAAGCCTTCCAAAGAGAGACCCGTTTCTATTTATTTGCCTCCCCACGAGGGCAGAGCGAGACGCAGGGTCGGTTTTTAATGTGGGGAAAATCCATCTCCCAAAAAGGCGCACTCTGGATAGGAACAAAAATAAAAATTGCCTCAGTCTAGAAGAATTTCTCCAGTGACCGAGGACAGAAAAGGTGAAACGTAGCATCAGAACCGATACTATAGCGGTGTCAGAAATTTCGTGAAAATAGTGAATAATTCCACCCCATCTTTCCAAGCTTATAACTCCTCGAAAAATGTAATTCAAGCCCTAATTTTTTTTTCAATTAAAGGAGCAAGGACCAAGGTTTTATTAAAAAAAAAAAAAAAAAAAAAAAAAAAAACAATGTGTTTTTTTAAGAAAAAAAAAGGTTTTAAACTTCGGTCTTTACAGGTAAATTTCTAAAAAACGGATTTTTTTTTTGTTTTAAATTTGAATATATTGACCTTTTCTCTTCAATTTGTGATATATAAAACTATTCAACATAAATTAATTATTTACTTTTTAATAGACATTTCAAAATGAGAGGCGTGAATTATTCGACCCCCTGTCTTTCCATGCTTATAACTCCTCGAAAAATGTAATTCAAGCCCTAATTTTCTTTTCAATTAAAGGAGCAAGGACCAAGGTTTCATTAAAAAAACAAAACAAAACAAAACAAAAAAAAAACAATGTGTTTTTTTTTTAAAAAAAAAAGGTTTTAAACTTCGGACTTTACAGGTAAATTTCTAAAAAACGGATTTTTTTTTGTTTTAAATTTGAATATATTATTTATTGACTTTTTCTCTTCAATTTGTGATATATAAAACTATTCAACATAAATTAATTATTTACTTTTTAAGAGAAACTTGAAAATGTGTGACACTTACACAAATGGGGGGGGCGTGAATTAAAAAAAAAAACGTTTGTCTAAAATATTATATTCGGTTTATTAGAAAGAACATAAAATTTCACACTGACCCTGAAAATATCGTAAAAATAGAATCAATAGAAAAATTTTGATAGATTTTTAAAGTTTAAAAATTGAAAAATATTGAGTTCGGAAAATTCATTACTGTTTTAAAAAAATATATTTCTATTACTTTTAAAACAACTGTAATAGTTTATTTTGGAAGTATAATCCATAAAGAAAATAAATAACCCACTTTTAACAGAGAAATTACGAGATTTTTATATTTTATTCGCAGTTTCGTGTTAGGGGTGTCAAAAATTCCTACAAAAATTCTGATACAACTACAGATACTACACTGTGATCTTTGCCTGAACCCATGCAAGTCAAACGCTTTAAATCCGGAATTACAAATCTGACTGTTCAAAAAAACATTCTAGTTTTGGTAACCAGACATACTGGCACCAAATAGATATTTTGTTTCTTTAGGCCAAATTTCAAGGATTTGGTCGTCTGTAATAATTCTTTATCTCAAGAACGGACAAATCTCGAAAAACTCTGATGGGGGCATCATATTTTCTTTTAAATCTATCTCTATCGCTACAATTATATAAATGCAAATTTGTCTGTGTGTGTGAGTTCGTTCCTTATAGACTCCGAAACGGCTGAACAGACTTTCTTTAAAATTTACAAAACTTTAGTGTAAAAGTCTGGGAGTAATCTCAACTAAATTTTGTCTCAGAATACCCCCCCCCGATGATTACCGATAATCGAAACCGTTATTTTAATTCGTCTATCATCGGCAAAGCCATTTTTTCCATGTCTTCGCTTGGCAACAATGATAGAAAAACGGTCCGTGAAAATTCTACTTCCGGTAAGTTGATAGCGTGTTGTTTTTTTTATGCATGATGTGGTATGTAGGTTCAAACTCTGCACGTAAATTTCTTAATGTTTTTCCATTAATTGCAAAGAATTTTATAAAACTTGAAAATTTACGCTTTTCTTTTGCAGGACATGGTCTGAAGGTTCAAACCTCGCACGTAAATTTCTTTTTTTTCTTTCGTTAACTGGAAAGAAGTTTATATAAAATAATTTTATAAAAGAAACGGCGTGTTCTCTAGAGTGCAATAACATATTTTGGGCTAAGTTACTGCATGGAGGTGTGTAAAGATTCCTCCCGAGCGATTTCACGGATTTCGATGACAATAAAAATATAGGAGTGTGAAACATTCGTTGGCCATCATTCAATCCAGGACAACGTCGAGTCTCCCTGCTAATGAATAAATAAAAGACATAATGCAAAAAAAAAAAGATACAAAAAACAAAGAAAAAACAAAAAACAAAAAGAAACACTATTACTTTTTAAAAATCAACGTATTTCGCATATTCAATTGCCTTCACAGAGATTAACTGGACACTCATTATTGTAATTAAACTCACACAACTTGATAAGCTATCATGTTTTCATTTATTGCCATTGGTTTACACCGATTTAATCACAGAAGGGCCAACGTAACACTGAAACAAAGGTGCAGGAGTAAAGAAAAGGACGTCCAGTCGTAAGTTGTCACAGGACTCCAATCCACAACTGCCAACTTATGTATCCGTTTGTCTTAATGATGTCATCCGAAATGAACTGTACAGTCAATGCTGTTTTATCGGAAGTTTGAACTCTATTTACTTTTCCTCCCAAACAGGACAAATTTGAGCAGAGAGTCAGTTTTTAATGTGGAGAAATTCAGCTAAGCAAAAGAGGGGCATGCAGTATGGGATAAAACAGTTACGACACTTTGATTATTGTTCAAAATTTTAAATCTAGAGGCAAAACATTCACAACAAATACTCATCTAGTTATCAATAATTTCCCCTATTCTCTACCATGAGCAAAGTTTATTTCCTAGAACTTTCTAGCTGTGGAACACAATACCACGGGGTTGCTTCCTAGTTGACTATAAAATAGTCGTTTTTAAATCAAATAAATTATTGTTGATGCATCCTCTTAAATAACTAAACCTACCTACCTCCATCATTACTGATCATCATGGCATTGTCTCACCATCTACCCGATACTCATTAAACACTATCATCGAGTGGCCTTGGGCCTTGATAAGCTGTGATTTCAAAATAAAAAAAATAGATGCGTTTAATGCGTGATCAAAAAACAGTTCCCTTTTCTTTTTCAAAGAAAAACGAGAAAAAAAAACGAAGAGAAAAGCAAACGAAAACGAAAAAAAAAAAAGAAAAAAGAAAAAGCGAAAAGGGAAAACGAATAAAAAAAACGAAACGGTAAAAAAAAAAACGAAAAAGAAAAACGAACAAGAAAAGAGAACAAAAGAGAAAAAACACAAAAAAGAAAAAAACAACGGAAAACGAAAAAGAAAAAAAGAAAAGGAAAAACGAAGCAGAAGAAACAAAAAAAGAAACGAAAAAGATTAAATGAAAAAGAAAAGAAACGGAAAAGAAAAATGAAACAGAAGAAACGAAAAAGAAGAAACAAAAAAGAAACGAAAAAGGAACGAAAATAAAGAAACGAAAAAGATAAAACGAAAAAGAAAAAAAAAACGGAAAATAAAAACGAAACCAAAGAAACAAAAAAGAAACGAAAAATAAACGAAAAAGAACAAAAAAGAAACTAGAAAGAAACAAAAAAGTAACAAAAAGGAAACGAGAAAAAAGAAAGGAAAAAGAAGATAAAACGAAAAAGAAAAAGAAACTAAAAAGAAACAAAAAAGAAACAAAAAGGAAACGAAGAAAAAGAAACGAAAAAGAAGATAAAACGAAAAAGAAGAAAAAAAGGAAAGAAAAAAGCTTTTATGAATTTATTTAGAAACTCTTTGTGCTCGAGCGTAATAGAACCTTACGAAAATAAAACCGTGACCTAGGAAAAGGGCGGTCGAAAGTCACTGTTCATTTGGGTAACCACACAACACCTCCGACAACCACACAGCGCCCACCAAACCGACCTGTCATCCATTTCAGGACAGACATTTGTGTGTTTTCAAGAAGAATGTTGAAAATGGATCAGACAAAACTTTATGAGCAAAAGTTGTTTGTCGATGAAAGTATTATTATTTGCATTTGCCAGGCGTTCCTTCGACCATCCCTGCTGTCTGTATATGCCAGTCTCGCTGTTCTCGATCTTTATGCCTCTCTTCCCGTCCTCTCTCTCTCATCGATCCCGGCTCAAAAGAGATTTCTTGTTAAGCCACACGGAGGAGTTGTGATACAACGATACAGTTTATCTGTGAAAGATTATATATGTCTACCCTTTTGTGGTTTGAGCACTGAATATGATAAGCGAATTCGCTAGCGAGCGTTAACGAAATTGTAAAGTTTTCTGTAAAAAGAAAAAAAAATTAGCTTGTTTCACGACCAGTAGTGTTTATATAAACTATTAAAAACTCCGTGCTGGTGAAAATATTGGTTAGAAACGCCGACTGACGATAGAGAAGAAGAAAAAAAAAACAGTCGAGTTTCGTCTCCGGCTTAAGTGCTTGCTTATTTACTTGCGAAGTTGTTATACGGCGAAACAATCTGTGAATGACGACGACATCATTATCATTATTATTATTATTACTATTATTATTATTAGAAGAAGAAGAAGAAGAAGAAGAAGAAGAAGAAGAAGAATCCGTTAACCGGCATTGCCCCTCCTCGTGTAGCGGGGTACATATTTAGACAACATATCAGAGCGTATATGGGAGATGTATATATCGGAGGACGAGACATTTATGTGAAACTTATGTTAACGGCGTAAACGACGAAAACCACGACGATGACAATTCTTATTTGTTCGTATTATTAATACGGACTGGGGGATATGATACAACAATTCTTGTTAACAGATAGATGGGAGAGTCATTACTGATGATGGTGGTGGGGACACATAATACTTAGACGGAGTTATACAAAGTTTATTCACAGATGATAGACAAAAACACATTTACCTTTCAGTTGAAATGACGACGACGAAGACAAACAGTTTACAACTATAAATAATTATCGTTTTATTCTACTAGCTAGCTGAGTGATGAATCAGGAATTCAAGCCTTAACGATTGCATTGTTGTATCTTCCCCTCTTCGCTTCAAGAGGGTTTCAGCTAACGACTCAAACCTCGTTGCCTCTACATTGACTCTCACTAAGTCGCTCTCCAACTCTGTCTGTGATTGTCTAACTAACTGGCGCGAATCCATCTTAATATATTGGAAATCCCCTTTCTTTATGACGCCAAAGCGTGCCTCATCACGTGAAATTCATTCACGTGGATTTCACCTATGTATATCCAAACACGCTTTTGACAAACAAAGAAATTCCTAAATGAATTGTTTCATTCATAACCTATTTATTTTATCATTAAACAACATTATTCATATCTAAACTTTTAGTTATTTAGTTATTTCCAAGAACAATAACAATCCTTCTACATTCCTAAAATTTCAATATGTATTCTTTTATAACTGTTATTACTGGGTTCGATTCTACCTTTTCCAAATATCATTTTCAAACTGATCTAGTTTGCTCTTTTAATTACTGGAGTCTGTCCCTTTTCATGTAACAAAAGTATGAGGCGATAATAAAACAATTCAAGGAATGAGTATGAATTAATAAAAGTACGAAAAATGGTCCATTAGAATAATAATGGAAAGTAAAATCAGAAGTTTTAGAAGTTAGGGATTCTCACTGTATATTGACTGTTTAGAGTGATCAAAATCAGTGGTAGCAGTCCTAGCTGATTCCATTTGTTGTTCAAGTCTTCCTCTTCTTTTCAACTATTCCACAAATAGTATTAAAGTAAATTCCATTTTTATGTCATCTTTTTCTAATGTATAAAACAAAACAATTATGACTTTTTTTTTCTTCGCTTCTTTGAGTATTATCATGTTAAGAACAGCGCTTGGAATAGACATCCTAAATTGCCCATGTTAACAGCTTTCGGAATAGACATCATCAACCTTCCTATCTTAAGAACGGCGTTCAGAATAGACACTCCAACATCTTCATGTAAAAAAAACGGCTTTCTGGTAGACAACCCTCTTTTTATTGGGAAGTGGACTGTGGAAAAATAATTCCCCTCAATGTAACCGTGATAATCGTTGTCAGCATACCCACCCGCAAATGCTGAAAAAAGAAAATCGCGGGTGTGCAGTATCGGAAGGAGAGAAATAGATTTGTTTATCGCGCATGCGTACAAACCTTGCAGCCAGTGAATTACAGTACATAATACAGGTTTTTATATGTCTATATGTACTTGTCTCCGCAAATTTTGAATGATATTTTCTTAATGATCATAGTTGAAAACCTTTAAAGTTGTCATTCTAAAGGAAATTGTGGAGGTGGACCTAATGTACAATTTTACCCTCACCCTCAAAAATAAATAAATAAATAAATAAATAAATAAAAAATAACTTAACATGCACAATTTCGCGAATCAAACCGGAAAAGAAATTAAAATGGAATACTCCACCGAATTCAAGTCAATATGCAATAAAATAAAACCAGACCCTAACTTGCAAACACGCGTGCAAGTATATCAATAGATACACGGAAGCAAAAAATAGAAAATATCTAAATAGGTAATCTTGCAGAATTTGACCCGGATTCTCGTAATAGACCGTCAATCATTGATTAGGCGCGAGCGGCTATCATCGGATTAAGTCTAGCGCAGTTACAGACGCAGACTAATTTCAAAACAAAAAAAAAAAACGGAAAAAGTAGGAATACAATAAAAACGAACCAAAACATACCGTATAGTGACTGAATATAAACATTTTTTGAAGGGAAGATGAATGTTTTTTTAACCGTAAATTGTAAGATGTAAGTATAGCTTATATTTTTTCAAGAGTTTTTATTAATTTGCTATTGTTGCTCAACAGAAGTTTTTTATTTGTAAAAAAGCAAACAAATTGTTTGCAAAAATCATAATTTGTTAGATGAGAGGCGAGCGTGATAAAGAGCAGAAATATTTGCTTCGAAGCGATAACGAGAGAGAGAGATAGTTGGAAAGAATATATTCAGCGAGATAATCTAGTAGAACGAGCAGGTTAAAATAAAGTATATATAAATGAATTATCTATTTAAAAACGGAACTATATTTGGAAAAAAATATAATTAATGACTGAAACAAAGATGAAAATCGAGCGAGCGAGCAATTTACTCATAAGGCAAAAGTAGGTATCACTGCGACGTCATGTTTGAATGGTATATTAGCGTTCGTTTAGCATGTTAATCGTGTTATTCCAGAATATATGAATGACCAGAGATTATCCAATCAGATGGGGCGGAATTTCTTTGAGGAGACTTCATTATTTTTTGGACGGAAAAGGGAAAGAATATATTATGGCACTGAGTTTATGGTCTAGTTACGAAGGGTGAAACCCATATCTGTCCCAAATACCAGAATACCTCCTGGTGATGACTGGGAGCGGTAGGAGTACTTGGTATTTAAAGGGAAAACAGGAACTACTTCCTCAAAAGGTGGTTGCGATTGTTATACTACTGCTCCTAGGATATAATGTAGAATTTTATTATTACGATGAAATGTGTCTAAAATGGCGTCCTAAAGTTACTTTGGTCCAGAGGTTGCTGCCAACGAGAAATTAATGATAAGTGGTTGTTGCGGAAACGGACATTCATATGCAAATGTTATCAAAAGTGGTGGAGAATACTGAAAATATAAGTATATATTATAATATATATATATATATATATATATATATATATATATATATATATATATATATATGTGTGTGTGTGTGTGTGTGTGTGTAATTCTTGGTTCGTTCAAAGTCGATAAAACCATATTTTTACATTACTAATTTATTTGAAATTTTCAGACAACCCATCTTTAGAGTCGAGGGATTTTTCTATGTTATTGAAATAAACTAAAATCGCCAATTATAAAAATATTAAATAAAAATATTTTTCGTAAGCCGATAGTGCGAACCTGTTTTGTTGATAGAACTGAACTTCCGTTTCAATTCCTTTCACACACCACGATTTGACGAAACGAATTAGAATATTTCATTTTCTGTTTACTCGATAAGTAAAAAAAACAAACAATTCATTTGTTTATCTTTCAAATTTTTTAATTAAAATTTTTTTTTCTTTATTATATCAGGCAAAAAAGTTGCTCGCTTGCTTTTTGAGTCGAAGTCGTTTTTTGTTTTTTTTAATTTTAATTTTTTATTTTTCGATATAAGAAAATATTAACTTTTTTATTTTTAACACCATCTATGGTAAGAATGGCTGAAAAAAAATATTAGGTACTCATGCAGAGAGTGATCAATGCTGAAATAATAACGTTATTATTTAAAAAGCCATTCTTAACATGGGGAGGGGAGGGTGTTTTGTACCTATTCTGTACTTTAACCTTACAATTGAATATAAAAAGCATATAATAAAACTTTAATTAATCTTGGATATACAATTTAAAAAATAGTGCGGATCAGTAAGTTCATTAGCACCAGAAATTGTTAGGTGAAATACAGAAAAGTTTCTACCAAGGAAACAGTTACTTTGTTAGACATTCTTACCAAGGGGATGGGATGGTGTTTTGTCACTATTCTGTGCTTTCAACTAACAATTTATTAAAAAAACAAAAGTTAAATTTTCACATTAGGTCCACCTCCACAATTTTTAAAATGGCTGGGTTGGGGGTGTTTATTCAGAAAACCGTTCTTAACATGGGGAGAATGGTGGTATTTATTCCAAAAGCCGTTTTTAACAGACGAAAGACAGGTAAAAGGTTAAAACACGTAGTTAGGCATGGGTGTTGTTTATTCCGAAAGCCGTTCTTAAGATGGGGAGGTTGGGAGTGTTTATTCATGTCCGCCAGTGAATTATAGTGCATAGTACAGGTCTTTATGTCTTGAAAACTACTTGCCTCTGCAAATTTTAAATGAGATTTTCTCATTCAGCTCAGTCGAAACTTGTGGAGGTGGACCTAATGTAAAAAAAAAACCGTCCCCCAAAAAAGATATCGTGAAATTTAAATTTAAGCTCGGTACCAAAAATAAAATTAGACAGAAAAATACCACTTTTGGGGTTGTACTTTCACAAAGACTTGAAAAAGTTGTCAACAAAAACAAATATATAACAAGTAAATATTTTCAAAGGCAAGATAAGTTACTTTTCTACCTAATTGAATAATTTTTAGTGTTTTTATTGGGTTTGTACTACTGTACATATAGATTCGAAAAAGTTGTCAAAAAATAAATGTATAACAAATATTATCAAAGGCAAGATATGTTACTTTATTACCAAAATGGATAATTTTTTAAGTTTTTTTTATGTAAAATATTTATTCGGCTCGAAAAACACAGCGTTTACTGCTATATTTGAAAATTACAAATGGCGGCAGATTGTGTTAAACACGTTAAGTTTGGGAAAAATGAGTTAAAACTAAAAAACTATAAAAATACTGTTAAAAACCACCGAATACATGTCTGCCTATGTCACGGTAACATATATTGAATGAGTTCCTGACAGAATTTTGTATAGTTTTGTGGTTTTAAATCATTTTCCCAAATTTAACGTGTTCAACAGTCTGCCGCCATTTGTATTTTTCAAATATACAGATAAACACATGTTTTCGAACCGATTAAACATTTTACACTAAATAAAAACACAAAAATCTTATCCAATTAGGTAAAAAAGTAACTTATCTTGCCCTTGATAATATTTATTTGTTATATTTATTTTTCAACAACTTTTTCATTTCTGTGTTTAGTAATACAACCCCGTTTTATTTACTGTAATGTTTAGTCGGCTCGAAAAATAGTGTTTATCAGTGTATTTGAAAAATACAAATGGTGGTGGACACTGTTGATGATATTAAGTTTGGGAAAATGATTTAAAACTAAAAATCTATACAAAATACTGTCAGAAACCCACCGAAAATGTCAGCCTATTTCACGATAACATATAATCAGTGGGTGTCTGACAATGTTTTGTATAGTTTTTAACTGATTTCCCCAAACTTAATGTATTCAACAGAGTCCGCGACCATTCGTTTTTTTTTTTCAAATACATCGATAAGCACTGCGTTTTTCTTTTAACCGATTAAATATTTTACATTAAATAAAAACACTAAAAAATTATCCAGTTAGGTAGGAACGTAATTTACCTTACCTTTGCTTTCATTTATTCGTTTTTTGCCAACTTTTTCGAATCTGTGTAGTGTACCCCCCCTCACCCAAATATTAATTAAAAACTCACATTTTGTAATACAATAATAATAATAATAATAATAATAATAATAATAATAATAATAATAATAAAACTATTTAGCGTTTAAACGTTTTAGCAACTTTCAGCTTAATACACTGAATGTTGGTCGGGCCCAAGCCATGATTGACGGTAATCCCGAGGAACCGGATCAAATTCTACTTTTTGGAGTGGATTGCTGTACTAAGAATATGAGAAACACGCAAATTTGTCTTTTTATTTGAATTGTCTATTACATCAAATTGAGTCATAGCAACGCGCGGCAGGGTACAGCTAGTATATATATATATATACACACACATGGTATTCATTACTTATCAAGGCACAGAGGCCACTCGGAGATAGGGGTTATTGCATGTACAGTAATCAATGGGTTAATATCGTAGTAATCGTTTTATCAGGAATTTGTTTATGCTGAACTTGAAGACATCCAAGTTGTAGGCAGGTGGGAAACAGGCTAATGGCAGAGAGTTCCACAAACGTGCACTTCTAAGAAAGAAGCTTTGTTCATGGAATCTACGTTCTGATTTAGCCACAGATAAAGAGTGGGGAAAATTACTGACAGTGGTTTCAGCTAGGCGAGTGTTTTTCGTAAAAGATTGGCGAGGGAGGACCAGAGATTGGAGCTCAAATGAGCACTTGCCGTGGAAATAACGATAAAACAAAGACGGGCTCGTAACGTCTCTTCTGTCGGAAAGAGGTTGCAGGGAAGAGAAAAGGGCATCCTCCACTAAGCTACGAAGTCTATTTTGTACTATTCCAAGGCAGGATAGGCTGTTTCTAGCAGCTCCTGCCCAGATGTGGCAGCAGTACTCCATCCTTGGACATACTTGGCTTTTATATAGATAGAAAATGGCATCAGCAGTGAGATATCATCTGGAGCAGTAGAAGCATCTCACCATTTTTCCAGCGACCTTGGCAACGGATTTGATGTACGTGTTCCATTTCAGATCAGTAGTAAAGGTCAATCCCAGAAGCTTGTCAAAACATGACGCCTCCCCAAGACTAGAGCCATCCATTTCAATTGATGCCAGATGGGGATCAGAGCGTTGATGATGTAAAGATAGGAGCTTGGTTTTTAAAAGTAACCAGCCACGCGCTCAAGATCAGAGGAGAGAGAATCAAAGAGAACTTTGTCATTTGCGGTCTTTGAAGTGTTGCCATAGATGGTTGTGTCATCAGCATAGATGTCGACGAATGATTTAAGTATGTGTTTTGAGAGATCATTGATGTAGATCAGAAAGAGAGTTGGTCCCAGGATGGACCCGGAGAGACTCCAGCATTAATACTGAGGGCCTCTGCTTTCCGCCCATCAACCACTACTCTTATGAGTTATCAGAGAGAAATGATTTAATAATTGAGAAAAGATTTCCGTAGTACTAATTTCGCTCTTTAATCGAATGTCAACCTGGACAAAATTGAGGTACAAGTCAAGATTGTGGAAGCAACAGCCGCTGCATGTGGTATATAAGACTTTGCCCCCTCTTTAATGCTTGCCGGAAAGAAAGGGGGACAGCTTTCCCAGTTGTTTTATCACTTCATCAGACAGTTGTGTAGTTCTATGTTCCAGGCTTCTCGCCACACACACACACACCCACACACACGCGTGCGCGAGTGCGCGCACAAGAAGGTGGTGCGAACTGGAAAGAGATTTAAATGAAATACTTTTTTGTTAATTCGTCATAGAATGCGAAACAGGTGCTCGTCGTAAAGTAAAAAAACTTGTTTGGATCGCGTTAAACGACGTCGACTGGACTTGTATTTATCTTTTATACACACATTGGCGGAATTGTATTTACTTTTTCAACGTCTTTTACTTTATTGATATAAAACCATATCCAAGTTATTTCCTTCCACAGACGGATATGTTCTTTATAATCATTGCACAACTGGACGCGTGTTTACACAATTTTTGTTTTGTTTCTTTATGTAACTACTACGAACGGACAGTGAGAGACAAGAGAACGTGGACACTTTCATCTGTCGGTACGGGCGTGGAAAGACATATATATAATGAATGGATGACAAAAATCTATATTCTAAAGTTCATGATGTTGATCATCTTACAATTTAATCTTTTAATTCAGCTGACATTTACAATTCTTGGCAGTATCAGTTTCTGTAGCACACAATCACTTCATTATTATATCAATCAGTGACTCTATGTTTCTCTTAACTCATCAGAAGAAATAGCAACAACCAATCAATTAAAAGGAGATAACGTGCGTTTTGACATGATTGAAAATCCGAAAATTTGAAGAGAAGTTGTAAATACCTTATGTGTTTACATTACGCCATTTTGAATTTAGAAATTATATTGAGCTTCTTAAATAAGGACTAGGCGCGAGCGGCAATCATCGGATTTGTTGATAACGTTTACGTATTAATGTTCATCGATGTGGGTGTTTAAAGTAGAAAGCCGAGATGAAACAGATGAGGAACAAAAACAAGAGAGAAAAGGTGAGAATTAACAAATTATAAAAGTCTAAGGGGGGGGGAAATGTTAGAGAAAAAGAATTTCTGGCATCTAAGGTCTCTACTGTTTCGAATAAAGTTTAGCTGCTTGTCGGATTCGTCGGGGTATTTACGCCGAGGGGGTACAAGAGCTTGAAGTTCGTCGGAGCACCTACCATTAAAATACTTGGAAAAAAACAGATGGATGCAACATTTCGTCGATGAGACAGTGACTGAAACCTAGTTGATATAAGGCTAGCGACTCTTTTTAACCTGTCTAAAAGTGAGAGACTAGTAGCAGATGCACCACCTCAAATGTGGAAACAATACCCCAAACATGGGCGAATGGTTACCTCATAGAAATACAGGATACTCAGGCGTGCGTAACTTTCTAGCACGGAAGAGAGAGAGCCCACTACTTTGCAGCAGCCTTGACAATACCCTCCATGTATCTTTTCCAACTCATGTTCTCTGTAGACGTTAAGGAGTTTGAACGAAGTACTTTCAGGTAATGTATCATTAGCCAGGGCTATCAGTGGTTGAGAAAGTTTCTTGTAATCATCAAAGCAAATAAGCTTAATCTTAGAATTGAATGTTATCATTGCTTTATGTCCCCATTCCGCTACAGACTGGAAGCCTTTCTCTAGGGTTTCTGCCATTGCCTTGGATATGTGTTCATTCGTTTACCCAAATATATTCGTCACGGAGACAACTGTATTAAGGATGTCATTTATGAATATCAGGAAAGATAAAGGTTCTAGAGTCGCCCCGTGAGGCACACCCGCATATATATCATATTGTTTTAACGTAAGATCATGGAGGACAACGTGGATTGTTCTCTTATTTAAGAAGGATTTAATTATGTGAAGTATTCATCCAATAATACCATATGATCTGAGTTTTTTTTTTACCTTTACACCTGATCTTAAATGGAACACATACATCAAGTCTGTGGCCAAGGTCGCTGGGAAAATGGTGGGATCCTTCTACTGCCCCAGAAGATATCTCACTAATGATGCAATTCTCTATCTATATAAGAGCCAAGTACGTCCAAAGATGGAGTACTGCTTCTACATCAGGGCGGGGGCTGCTAAAAACAGCCTATCCTGCCTTGACAGAGTACAAAATAGACTCCGTGGCTTGGTGGGGGATGCCCTTTTCTCTACCCTGCAACCTCTTTCCCACAGAAGAGACGTAGCGAGCCTGTCATTATTCTATGGTTACTTCCATGGCAGGTGCTCGTCTGAGCTCCATTCTCTGG
>NC_136507.1:67612071-67687071 GCF_053919585.1 Euprymna scolopes
ATACACACATGTATATGTATTCACGCATATATACACACATGCATATATATATATGTATACACGCATATATACACACATGCATATATATATGTATACACGCATATATACACACATGCATATGTATGCACACATATATATATACACATGTATATATATATATATGTATACACGCATATATACACATGTGTATATATATGTATACACGCATATATACACATGTGTATATATATGTATACACGCATATATACACATGTGTATATATATGTATACACGCATATATACACATGTGTATATATATGTATACACGCATATATACACATGTGTATATATATGTATACACGCATATATACACATGTGTATATATATGTATACACGCATATATACACATGTGTATATATATGTATACACGCATATATACACATGTGTATATATATGTATACACGCATATATACACATGTGTATATATATGTATACACACATATATACACATTTGTATATATATGTATACACACATATATACACATATATACACATGCATATATATATGTATTTATATGTGTTTATGTGTGTTTGGAATAAATTTGACAGAACAGATTATTATCCAGTCTTTTTAGTTTCATTCATACCAGTTCGTCTTTAGTTTTTACTCCCCTTTTTATCTATGTGACAACAAGAATGAATGACTTGAACTATATGAATCGTAAAAGGAAATAAATTGCATCTCGATAATTCGCGCAGGCATTCAAAATAAATAGATTATGGTCGCTTCACAATGCTTCGTAAACACTGTAAATATTTGTAATATAAACTACGAGGCTGTGGCTAAAAAAAGGCAACATAAGAAAAGATCTGATTGCTCTGGGCCAGCCGAATTCTTAGAAAATCTGCATAAAAAGTGTTAGGAGTCTGACAGTAAATACAGACCTTCGCTACTATTCATACAAGCGTTTCACAGAACAACATCTCACAGAGATGGCCCGCAAAAATCGCCCGATAAAAGCAAAACAACTTCTGAGCAAAATTAAATGTCATGCGGAACCACAAATAAGTTGATTCTATTTCGATGAAAAATACGAAGATCAAACACAGGAGACGCAGAATAATAAATGGAATGCTTGAAATCCTAAATACTATGCTAAAATCATGCAGACTAAATTTCCTCAAACTGCCAGTTTTCGAATACGTGTCTTCAGAGCGTGATGTCATGCTCTCTCAGTTTTTCAAGCAGAATCTCAGGTTGAATTCAGATGTCAACGTGCAGTTTCTAACCATTATGCTTAAGCCCTGGATAACAAGGGAAGCTAAAAATAGGCAGCAGGATTCGGCCTCTTTGTCACATCCCAATGAAAAATCAAAAATGGCTGTGAGCTAATTTTAACGATTACACAAGTCCCAATGTTTGGCCTCCAAAGTATTCGTATATTAAACCGATGGAATATTATGTGCGTGGTGTTGTCAAGAAAAATCCCAATCGCCGTACTAGTACTAAAAGAGACCAGTTAATAAATAAAGAAAAAGTATAAAATCAGTTTGCTCTAGGTTCCGAGCCCGGATGTAAGCTGCAATACACGCAAGTGGCGGTTATTTTGAGCAAAACTCTTAGACAATAGTCTCATTTTCTTGCTTATTAAATTTCTTTCAAATCAATTAAATTTTATAGATACAAAGTGCTTTTTCTTTTTTCCTGATGAATCTGTCGAATTTATCTCAAACATTCTGTAATATATGGGTGTGTGTATGTGTGTGTGTGCATGTATGTATGTGTGTGCATAGATATATGTGTGTGCATAGATATATGTGTGTGCGTGAAGATATGTGTGTGTGCGTGAAGATATGTGTGTGTGCGTGAAGATATGTGTGTGTGCGTGAAGATATGTGTGTGTGCGTGAAGATATGTGTGTGTGCGTGAAGATATGTGTGTGTGCGTGAAGATATGTGTGTGTGCGTGAAGATATGTGTGTGTGCGTGTGAAGATATGTGTGTGTGCGTGTGAAGATATGTGTGTGTGAGAGAGAGAGAGCGAGCGAGAGAGAGAGAGAGAGAGAGAGAGAGAGAGAGAGAGACTCAATAACACTTAATTATGACTAAAATGTTTTAAAAATACATACTTTTTTATTTCACGAGTGCCATGCTCTTATTTGTTTGGCGTCTGGCGTATGTGACCGGCGTTTACTGACGAATGACCAGCAATTTGGCGCCCAGCAGCCGGCAAATAGAGAAAAAAGAAACTTACTGTGACGACAAGAAGCCCATCCTCTCCCCAGCCAATATATGGGGATGAGGTCATGCTGCATAATACTACAACTCATATCTTTATTCTACCCCACCAAGCTATCAACGTTTACCTCTTAGTACCTTACAAGTGCCTGTTGTCGTTTTTTTCTAATTTTGACTTGTTCTGCTCTGAAGATCCTGCTAACAAACGTCGAATAGTCTACGCATGTGCAGGTCTTATTAAAAACTTCCTGCTTTGTGGGTGGCAAATGTATTTATATAGACGCACACACATACGTATATATCATTCCTGTAAAATTATAGGAGCAAACGGACTCATGAAATAGAATTTCAAAAACTTCTTGCAAGTATACCCAGTGGACCAAGTGCAAAAGGAATACGATTAATTGCATTAAAGAAATGCTTAAAATCGTAAAAGTATCTCTCGGTTGGGTTGTTTGATGTGACGGGTGAATGTCTGGCATCCAGTAGGATGTTTCATCTACAGTTAAAGCAAAATAAGAAAATTGAAATGCATACATATATATATATATATATATATATATATATATATATATCATCGGCAATCACTCGTGACGAGTATGATTGTTATTCCCGTCGGTGAGATCGGGTCTGGTCACTTGTGGGTTCTCAGATGGCTCTGGAGGGAGCATGTGTGGGTGGTCGACTAGGTAGTAGAAGAGGGGAAGGAGCTGTGTTGGTAGTAGATCTCTCCTTTCTCTGCTTCCTCCTGTTTTCTGCGGATCTGTGCAGGTCCTTTTCTGATTGAGCCATGCCTCCATGAACCATCCTACTCCATATGCCCCTCTGAAGAGCAGCATCCCCCAACTGGTGAGGATGAAGTGACATTGTCTCAGGTGGGTCTTTATGTTGTTCTTATATTTCTTTTTCTGTCCTCTTTAGGACCGCATTCCCCCTTTTAGCTGATCGTAGAGCATTTACTTTGGACGGGGGTTGTCAGGCATGCGCATAAGATGGCCCATCCATCGCAGCTATATATATATATATATATATATATATATATATATATATATATATATATATATATATATATATATACATATATATACATACACACGTTTTATTTTTTATTACCGTATCTTTCTGTTAAGTTACATTATTGTTTCAGCTACCTGGCCGGTTTTTGGCAGTCTGTAGCTTCCTCAGACTTTTACAGAAAACTGTAAAAGTCTGAGGAAGCTACAGACGGCCCAAAAAAAACGGCCAGGTAGCTGAAACAATAATGTAACTTAGCAGAAAGATACGGTAATAAAAAATAAAACGCATATTTGCTCTACAACAGTATTGAGCACTTTCTTCAGTTTTTATTAATTATCATTTCCACTAATATATATATATATATATATATATATATATATATATATATATATATATATATATATATATCGGAAGAGAAGCTGTAAATACCTTATAATAAGTTTCTATTACGCCATTTTGAATTTTAGAAATAAAATCAATAAACCCATCTATTCGTACTAACAAGTTCTATTAATTTAGGAATATTCTGCCAAAATGTTCGTTTTAATAATTAGTAAATTTATTAAATTTAATTGATGCATACATACTTATGAAAATAATATCAATAATTATAATCTATTACACATGTTCGCATATACGAAACTAAACTAAAAAACTGTTTACAATTTACGATTATATTAAATTATTTATTAATTGGAATTTGAAACCATACATAATAAAGTTCAATTAACTGTTATAATTAAGTTTCTTACCACTTCAATTATAATTGTTAGTATTACTTGCAAGCCAGTCGGCCGTCGGTCGTAAAATACGCATAAATATTGTATTTTAATTCCTGCAGATTGCTTATTATTGAACCAATTCTCAATTGATTGCTATTCAATATATAGTAATGATTTCAAAAGTTATAAAAAAATATGACTTGAATACCTTCTGTTAGAATCGAAACCAGAATGTTTAGCGCTCCAGTCTAAGTTATTATGTATCTCTTCAGCGTAGTTAGCGCCTGAGCTACAGAGAGATGGATAAGAAAGATTAAAGATTAAACGACGTTTACCTATGAAAGTTTTATTTTGTGCATGAGCAAAAGTAACAGCAGAATCTTTATTCGACTTACTCTAGCATAACCAACTGTTTTGTTTTTAATTTTGACCCCCTTAGCAGCAATTTTTGCCGGCTAAAAAGCAAACCAATAGTTTGATACAGGTCCTAATAGTTTATATGTCAAATTTCAAATCTGTAAACCAAACATCTAGAGAGGAGTTTGGTAGAGACATTTCGCACATATATTTCCAGATGCTAGAACGTTTTCACAATAAATTCTAGGCAATTATGTAGAATGTAGAAACTATGCATAAATAGAATTCAGCTTAATAGTGAAATGAAACAAATCATCTAAAAAAAAACATGAAAATAAATAAGTACTTAAATAACGTGTTTTTTAAGGAATATTTAAATTAGTTAATTTTCATGTAGTCGCTCGTATGTGCATGACTGAGTATATTAAGAAGTTTATTTTAATAACTGTTTAAAATAGAAAAGGTAAAACTGGTCTCCTGGCCAAGATCACAGTGTGGTATCTGTTTTTGTGCTCCTTCTGGCTTAATTTGTCCTTAGTCAATGTAGGGGAAACCCTTCTATACTAAGGCAAGTTTTATTTTTGCCTACTTCCAGAGCGCCCCTTTTGGGGAGCTGGTCCACCCTCCCCCATATTAAATACGATCATGTGTCACATTTTGATTGTGTGAGGAAGCAAATACTAATAGAAAAAGTAGGATCTGGCCCTCGGGCTGAGATCAGAGTGGAGTATTTGTTCTGATCTTACACTTAATTTTTCCTTATTCAAAGAAAGGGAACCCATTCTATACTAACGCAATTTTTATTTTCGCTTACTTCCAGAGCGCCCCTTTTTTGGGAGATGGTTTCCCCTCCTCCGTCCCACACATTAACAACAACATTGTATCACATTTTGCTCTCATGGGAAAGCAAATAAATATCAATAAAAAAGTAGGCTCTTAATATCAATGTCAGAGCGAGACAAAAAGGAACTCAACTTTATAGGTGTGTGTGTATATATATATATATATATATATATATATATATATATATATATATATATATATATATATATAGATAGATAGATAAATAGATAGATAGATAGATATACATACACATATTAGGCTTTGAACAGTAATGGAGACATATTTTTAGTTATTTATGTTAACAAAACCAATGAGGTTTTTCGGTCAACGCTTTATCACAAACTCGACAACTATTTAACAAATGCACAAAGTGATTCAAGTGAAAGAAAAGGTTGAAAAAAAGAAGAAATAGTTGAAACAATATCGTTTCCATTTATTCATTCGTAATTTTCCAATATTGAGAATTCTCCCTCTCATGCCTACACAAAGATGTTCGCCGTGAATCTCGGAAATCGACCTTAATAACGAATCCTTGCAGCGGGCTTTGTGAAGGGGCTTTATTCGTCTGAATAGTTTTCATCGAGTGGTTTATTCCTTTCTGCAGAAGTTATTCAACCTCCTTCTACCATAACGAAATACAGTGTAACCCGAATATAAGAGACCTTTCACAGGATCCTACGGCTCTCTCATACATGGGTTAAACTTACATATATTTCTTATATCTGGGTTACCTGTATATAAACACAGGCTCCAATTTAGAATATACGGCATAATCGCGTTGACACACCGATTATCGTTAGATTACCGAATTTAAGCAACGCCGAGCCTGGTTAGTACCGAATGGGTGACCATTTCGGAATTCTAGGCGCTGTATGAGCTTTCCGCTTATCTCGGCATTTGTTTTCAGTCGTTCTGTACACACTTCACTGGCCACTGGTATTAAACAATGTCGATTAAGGAGAGGTGCGGTTGGAGATTGCGCACATCATGTCACAAAAAAATTTACGCGCAGGCACCCCTTCGTGGGTATCCATAGTTTGTCAAAGACTGAAGGAGCCCTTTTTTTAATTTAGGACCAGAGAAAATCTCTCTTATATCCGTTTTTCTTATATTTCGGTTTCTTATATCTGGGTTACACTGTAATAGCTTGTGGTTGTCGTGGATCTTGCTCGATTGTTTATCCGCAATCCCTATCAAAATAGCTCGTATTCGAATAGCAACTATTAAAATAAATCTTCCCGTAATGCTTATCTCTCTCATTGTCGTTGGGACTGGCGTTTAAACGGATGGTTCCACTCCTATGCAAAACATTGACAAACATAAACGTTAAATATCAATCACGCATATTGGAGTCATCGCAAATGGCCGCCAAACAGAGAATCAAAGCAAATATTCGTACTTTAAATCGGGTAAATACGAACATCTTTGGTCACAGCGTTTTGTGACGTCATTCGTGTTTTGTGACCTCATTCATCAAAAGAAAGATGCAAAATAATCCTGAACAATATATCTATAAGAATGAAAGCGAGAAAGAAAGAGAAAGATAAACAGACAGCGCAAAGTGAATAGATCAAGCGGAGGAGGGGTGTGGTTACCTCGGCACTAAAGTCACTAGAGTATAGGGCTTTGTTAAAACATTTTCCCCTATTATCCGAGGTATTACTTTGGTTCTGTGCAGTTCTAGGAGATCCATCCTCCCATGCTATGCACATCGGTTTGTGCCGTATTCTACATATGTTATGTGGTGGTGGAGCACAAAAAATTATCTGTTATTTATTTGTCTGTCAATCTAATATATGTGTAACTATCTATCTAGCTATCTAAAAGGTAGACAAAAGATGAGAGTGAAGCTATGTTTTGATAAAAGTTGTCAAAACATTACTGAGGTATAAAATGGACAAGTTGCACACGAAGTTCTAAAAATAGCTGACCGGAGGAACGTGTTGTTGTTACGTGTTCAGGTTTGCTGGACATAGAGTCAAGTTGGAATTTTGACGTTAAGAAGAGCGGATGGGTTAACGGTTTTTCACCCTTCCCCTTGGGATGGAGCTGACGTGTCTCCAAATTGGAGATTAGAATTAACCACAAGCAAAGATACTCAATTTCCATTCTTCTACAATCGACACCTGCAAAGTGAATTAAAACTATATATAAAACCAGCCATCGTCTTGGAGTGAAATGCATTCGTTCAAACAGTTTCCAGCTTGCCCCCGAGAACAGATGAATTTAAGGTATACCACAATACCAACGACGCAGTTGAAAAAAGCATGTCGAATACATGTATGACACGTACACACCCGCATAAGAACATTTAGATGATCATGGAACGAACTCAAATAGGTCACAAAGATAACGTGGATTCAGATAGTGAAAAGCCGCTATATAGACATTAGACACGTCACAGATATTAACGCGCTTGTATAAATGAACCCCACAACGTAACACATATATTATATTTATTATATATAAGTCGGTAAAAAAAAATATATATATAGCTACTATGGGGCCAAAATTAAAAAAAAAAATGATTGAGACTTGACAAGTGCAAGTCGACTTTAAAGTGCTATTGTACACACGCGCAAATATACATTTATACGTTAAAACCAGTTTATTTTGAACTATTTATTATCTGTCTGACGATAGCTCAAATTGTAACGACTTAAACTAGAGCGTTAAATGTTTTGCTTTCGATTTTAGCTGATAGTACCAAAGTCATATTTTTATTTACTGCCGAAATCACAATATATTGGCACGATATAATAATCGATAGAAAATTGTATACTAATAAATACGAAATCTGCATGAATTAAAATATCATATTTAAGCGTATTGTGGAATATAGGGTATGCAGATATGTGGAAAACATTTTATTTTGTTTTCGTCCTGAAAAACAAAACAGGATTGCTAAGGAGTCAAAATTGAAAAATTGGTATTTGGGGGGGGGGTCATCGTATTTTTATACGTTTGGCAACTGCCTCACGAACGCGCATACAGAAACCGTTCACATAATGTTAAGAATAAGTAGATTTGAAAAAAAAAATGTCAAAGATCGTTTCAAGCTGGTATAAGGGTTATCGTACTTGTCTCACTGTCTTCAGGTTACGATCTCAGCTCGAATATATATTTTTTTTTACTTACAAGAAGTGAACTGTTTAATAAACAATATTCGCATGCATATGTCTCAGTTTTTCGTTTTTTTTAACTTCATTTTTTAAATGAATTTAACGTTACATTTAATACCGGGCAACGTTTTCTAGCATATATATATATATATATATATATATATATATATATATATATATATATATATATATATAATGCTCCTTATTCTGAGTTGAGCATAATGAGAAGTGATACACGAATTACCATCAGCGTATAAAGCGTTGCTCTTTGTGTAAACAAATCGAGCTTAGGTATTTCGGACGATGTCAAAACATCGTTAATTCACGATTGGCACAGCAGCCGCCGATTAACGTAATGGTTAGGAGCCTTGACTATCGTACAGGCGGTCGGGTTTTACTCCTAGCTTGAGATAGTTGCCTGTCTAGCCGCACTGATGAGCTGTGAAACCGAAACAGTACTGTATGTGGACGACATTTATATGCATATTATATAAGTTATAAAATATATGGCAATTAAGCTACACTGAATATTCCGCGTTTCATCCACTCTAAGATTCTTCAGGCTTATGCTTACATACACACACTTGAAGGGTCAACACTTATCAGTGGCCTCCGGCCCTTGATAAGTGCTAAGTGTTAGGTAGGTGCTGAGACAACAAGATGGGTCACGGTGGAACTTAATGTATATAAATAAGGGGAAATAAATTATATATATATATATATATATATATATATATATATATATATATATATATATATATATATATATGCAACGTGAGTCACAAGAAACGGAGGTGTAAAGACTACCTCCCTCACTCCCTATCCCTTACTCAAGGAGAGCAAGCAGCGTTCTAAAAATATTCGTTTCCCGTGACTCACCATATGGTATTTTGTTAGATTAGGTTCACCTCCACACTTTTCTTTTAAATGACACCTTTTATAGGTTTTCGACTATGCTGAATACGAAAATCGATTTGGAATTTTGCAGAAATAATTAGTTATCGAGATATAAAAAGTTGTATTATGCATTGTATTCTTTGGCGGCCATCTTTTTTACGCGCGTGTAGTGTCAGTCATAGATGAGTAGATTTATTTATGGCGCGCGCACACGCGTAAAAAAGATGGCCGCCAAAGAATACAATGCATAATACAACTTTTTATATCTCGATAACTATTTATTTCTGCAAAATTTCAATGCGATTTTCGTATTCAGCATAGTCGAAAGCCTCTAAATTTAAAAGAAAATTGTGGAGGTGGACCTAATCTGAAAATTTACCATTATATATATATATATATATATATATTATATTATATATATTATATATATATTATATATATATATATATGTATATATATGCACGCGCGCGCGCGTGTGTGTGTGTGTGTGTAGCAGCTACTTCGGCTGGTACAAACCAGAAATGGTCATGAAAGTTCAAGAAAGATGGAAAGACCTAGGTGAGAGAGCACCAAACAAACATCCAATGAAAAAGTGCGCACAGAACTACAATCTTGAGGAGATTTATTGCCGCATAAAGATTGGTGTAAACGGCTGTTGCGTTAACGCAAAATTATTTGCAAGGTCATCGAGAGACCTTGAGTGCTGGAAATCAACAGAGAATCATTGCTGATAATGATATGTGATAAATAATAATAAAAAAATAGATTAAAATTATAATATTTAATGGCAAAAAAAAAAAAAAAAAAAATAATGATCGCATCGGATTATTTATCCCCTTAATCTGCGCCCCTATTTTCTTAATTATTAAAACATTTGAATAATTTAAAAGCAGGGAGAGAAATTTAGATTTCAATTTGTCCCCGTCCAGTTTCAAGAGACGATGGATATCCCTGTAACGGTAGCTGCTCATGTAATT
This sequence comes from Euprymna scolopes, assembly GCF_053919585.1. Taxonomy (NCBI): domain Eukaryota; kingdom Metazoa; phylum Mollusca; class Cephalopoda; order Sepiida; family Sepiolidae; genus Euprymna; species Euprymna scolopes. The sequence continues at coordinate 67,622,224 of NC_136507.1, forward strand.
TAGAGGCAAGGGTTGCACAATCTCCAACCAGACCTTGCCTGAGTCGGTACTACTTGGGCCCAGTGGCAAGGAGAGACCCGAGACTGACTAGAAACAATGCCGAGATAAGCGAAAAACACACATACAACACATAGAATTCCCAAATGGTCACCCGTTTTAGTGTTGCTGCCCAGACTCGATGTTGCTTAACTTCGGTTATCTTACGGGAACCGGCGTGTAAACGTAATTATGCCGTATTATTATTATCATAGTAATAAAGTAAATGGCCAGATGAAATCTCTGATAAAAATGCGACTGCATTTACGTAGCAGTTCAACATATTTCACACACACACACACACACACACACACACACACACACACACACACTTGATTTTACGTTTGTCGTTTAAACTCCGATGAATTATTTTGTTTCATTTATTCCACAGTCAGAAACAAAATTAAACTGCAGTTCGTAAAAACGTAACTATAGGCATCATTACGGAACGTATATAAGAGTAAATTAATAAATAAATAGAAAGTAAAAGCACAGCGTTAAAAAAAGGTTAAACATTTTTAGGTCGCCTGTCACATAATATCGTTAAGAAAATAACGAACCATATGGGTCACCTAGAGTTATCTCCCATGCATTAAGCCGAAAAAAAAAACGAAATGAATTTCGTTAGATGTAATTTAGATATTCATTATAATTACCTCACCATAAAACCAGCATTAAATACACAATATAAAATTGAAATAAAATAATAATTCACTGTTTGTTAATGAAATACAGTTGGATTGTAATAGTGTATGTCTTTAGTAGTATCTACGTCAAAAATTGGACATTTTTTGATGCGACTGAATAAAAAATATAACGACTTTTGTTAGCAAAGATTTCCTGTATTTTATATTCGTAAAAATTAATCCATAATTGTGATTAATAGTTAATGCAGAATAATAATAATAATAATAATAATAATAATAATAATAATAATAATAATAATAATCAATGCAAACTTCGAATAAAGTGATAAAATATTGATATTTTCAGGCTAGAAACGCATGAAATGAAAGGAAATTTTAAGAACAATATGAAATAGAGTGTTAATTTTATTATTAGTTTTGATTGAAGTTGTTAATCGGAGAAAGGAGAAATGCCTAGGATGAGACAATAATAGAATAGCTGAACAAAATAATCGAATGTGGGCTCTAAAAAATCCATTGAGTTTTGGCCATTATATAATCCATAAAACGTTTCAATATTGTACATTTATATATTAGATATAAAACACGTACGCATTTGTGTAACAGAACAGTTATACCTGTACAAGCAAGACGTGCGTGTGTGCGTGTGTGCGTGCGTGCGTGTGTGTGTCCCCGCGCATTTTTACGTGATTATTTAGAATTTGACTTTAGTCGCAAACGGATATTTATTTCGACTCGTCATTCACCACAATCCAATATAGAAAACAAGAAAAAAAAAAATCGATTAATTAATTACTGATAAAGTAAGACGCAGAAAGAAAGAAAAAAAGTTACAAAGTTGTTTCCCTTGAACTGAAGAATCACGTTTTCGTTTAAGCATTTCCTTATACTGCCCATCCCCAGCGTCCATTACAACGATTGTTTCACAACCCGACCCCACCATTAACTCACAGCCGTCCTTCATATTAAAATAATAGTCTTGGGTCGCACTGAGAGTCCATTGTTCCCCCGAGGGAACCAGAGAATGCTTGCCTCAGCACGAAACCGACGAGAAGCCCCTTCCCTTCAACCCTCCCCACTCGCTGTTCGGTTCACAAAGCAGTTATTGCAAAATCAGCAATTACGGATATCAGCGGAATCAGCAAAATTCATCCATCCACCCCCTCCAGTCAACCAACTTCGCCCCGAGATAACGAATAAATAAATAAATAAATAAATAATCCCCTCATCAAATCTAAGGGCACAGGGGCAAATGACGCACGCACAACACACGAATACAGAGGTTAATACAGACAAATAATCATAGAAAAGTCATCTCCACTTTCATTGGCGCATTTCGATTCGCTAGGTGTGGGTAGCAATGGGTACAGCCTGAATATCTTATATTCATATCAGTCGCAGGGTACGTCCTCGATACAGTCTGATAGAGTTTTGCCATTTTTGGGAGTAAGAAATGACCTTGCATCTGTCGGGCTGAGATATAGTTCTGGATAGTCCTAGGAGGTCCATCTTTACAGGTCGTTGTGTCCAGGTTTTTGTGTGGCGCAAGCCTGTTTGTAACTATAGTTTGAAATAATCCTATGAATTACCTCATCTCTCGGGAGGGTAGTGTTTTTTGTTTTGTCTTTTTGCTGATCACCTGAGGCGCCCTTACCAAGAAAATGTGTTGGGAAAGTAGGGATTGAAAGAGGAGCAATATGACCAGAAAAAAAATTACCTAGGCAGCCCCGTCGGTATTCTTTGGTAGAGGCGCCTCATGCGATTAGCAATACACCCATTCACACTCACAAGAGAAAACAAAGCCGAGGAAGGTTTAGCCCCCCCCCCTTAGAACTGCACAGGACTAACAAATACTGCAGTCAATAGGGGAAAGACCATTTCAGAAATAGTCTACATTGTTGTCCTTGGTGCCAAATGAGTCACACACCCTATCCCCGATATACCGACGAGTACATTCCCGGTTATTTTTGTACCCTTAGAGAATGTCCTCTCGGTATCCTTGTATTTTCTCCTCGACGTTAAACCGACTTTATTCAACAATCGGTAAGAGGGAATAAAGAAAGCATGCCACTTTTAGTTATAGATTTGTCCACTGTCCACATATCTTTTGAATAGGTTTCGCCCGTCGGTATGTCAAGCTCGAGTTATAAATAACATTTCGTTTGTCCGTCGCGTTTCATTTTGAAAACAGATTTTCATCGATAAATACATCATCGATTAATATACTGACGCCAAGTCTATCAATGCTTGCTTAACTTAAATGTTTATATACTAGCTGACCACCTGGCGTTACCCGGTTGTACAATACGCTAAACATGATATCTTAATTTATGCGGATTGCGTATGTATTAATAAAGAATCAATCTTCTATTGATTATAATATATTTTACGAGGAATAATTTGTCCGGTGGACTAATTCGCAATAAATAAATAATAAAAATAATAAGGTCTTTCATCAATTTCCGTCTTTGAGTTTGTTTACAATATCACGTTAGCTGATTGACGATTTTAAACATAATGTTTCTTCTCTTATAGATAAAAAGAAAAACAATTTTACAGGGTGTAACGTAAAATATTCCCCTGTAAAGATTCTTTTTTTTTATCTATGAGAAAAGAAAGAGTATCATTAAGGTTGTATTTTTTCGATTTTCGATATTTATCGGATGGATTTCTGTACAGAACATATCTAAGAACACTGCCAGGTATATAAATTACCTTTGTGTAAAATTTGACAAAGATAGGCTCAACCGTCTCGGAACCTATGATGAAGGAACTCACACACAAAGTGACTTATATATATACATGTATATATATAAGGATGAAACGCGGAATATTCTGTGTAGCTTAAATTAACATATATATATATATATATATATATATATATATCATAAATTACTACACATCTATATATATATATCATAAATTACTACATATATATAGATATATATCATAAATTACTACATATATATCATAAATTACTACATATATATCATACATTACTACCTATATATATATCATAAATTACTACCTATATATATCATAAATTACTACATATATATATCGTAAATTACTACATATATATCGTAAATGACTACATATATATCATAAATGACTACATATATATCATAAATTACTACATATATATATATCATAAATGACTACATATATATATATCAAAAATGACTACATATATATATATATATCATAAATGACTGCATATATATATATATATCATAAATGACTGCATATATATATATATATATATATATATCATAAATGACTACATATATATATATCATAAATGACTACATATATATATCATAAATGACTGCATATATATATATATATATATATCATAAATGACTACATATATATATATCATAAATGACTACATATATATATCATAAATGACTACATATATATATATATCATAAATGACTACATATATATATATCATAAATGACTACATATATATATCATAAATGACTACATATATATATATCATAAATGACTACATATATATATATATATATCATAAATTACTACATACATATATCATAAATTACTACATATATATAATAAATTACTACATATATATAATAAATTACTACATATACACATATATATATATCATAAATTACTACATATATATATATCATAAATTACTACATATATATATATATCATGAATTACTACATATATATATTTATCATGAATTACTACATATATATATATATCATGAATTACTACATATATATATATATATCATAAATTACTACATATATATATATATATCATAAATTACTACATATATATATATATATATCATAAATTACTACATATATATATATATATCATAAATTACTACATATATATATATATATCATAAATTACTACATATATATATATATCATAAATTACTACATATATATATATATCATAAATTACTACATATATATATCATAAATTACTACATATATATATATCATAAATTACTACATATATATATCATAAATTACTACATATATATATATCATAAATTACTACCTATATATATATATCATAAATTACTACATATATATATATCATAAATTACTACATATATATATCATAAATTACTACATATATATCATAAATGACTACATATATATCATAAATGACTACATATATATCATAAATGACTACATATATAGATATCATAAATGACTACATATATATATATATATATCATAAATTACTACATACATATATCATAAATTACTAAATATATATAATAAATTACTACATATACACATATATATATATCATAAATTACTACATATATATATATCATAAATTACTACATATATATATATCATAAATTACTACATATATATATATATCATGAATTACTACATATATATATATATATATATATCATGAATTACTACATATATATATATATCAGGAATTACTACATATATATATATCATGAATTACTACATATATATATATATATCATAAATTCCTACATATATATATATCATAAATTACTACATATATATATATATATATCATAAATTACTACATATATATATCATAAATTACTACATATATATATATATATCATAAATTACTACATACATATATCATAAATTACTAAATATATATAATAAATTACTACATATACACATATATATATATCATAAATTACTACATATATATATATCATAAATTACTACATATATATATATATCATGAATTACTACATATATATATATATATATCATGAATTACTACATATATATATATATCATGAATTACTACATATATATATATATCAGGAATTACTACATATATATATATCATAAATTCCTACATATATATATATCATAAATTACTACATATATATATATATATCATAAATTACTACATATATATATCATAAATTACTACATATATATATATATATCATAAATTACTACATATATATATCATAAATTACTACATATATATCATAAATTACTACATATATATATATCATAAATTACTACATATATATGTATCATAAATTACTACATATATATATCATAAATTAATACATATATATATATCATAAATTACTACATATATATATCATAAATTACTACATATATATATATATCATAAATTACTACATATATATATATATCATAAATTACTACATATATATATATCATAAATTACTACATATATATATATATCATAAATTACTACATATATATATCATAAATTACTACATATATATATCATAAATTACTACATATATATATCATAAATTACTACATATATATATCATAAATTACTACATATATATATATATCATAAATTACTACATATATATATATATCATAAATTACTACATATATATATATATCATAAATTACTACATATATATATATATCATAAATTACTACATATATATATATATCATAAATTACTACATATATATATCATAAATTACTACATATATATATCATAAATTACTACATATATATATCATAAATTACTACATATATATATCATAAATTACTACATATATATATATCATAAATTACTACATATATATCAATCATAAATTACTACATATATATCATAAATTACTATATATGTATCATAAATTACTACATATATATGTATCATAAATTACTACATATATATGTATCATAAATTACTACATATATATATATCATAAATTACTACATATATATATATCATAAATTACTACATATATATATATCATAAATTACTACATATATATATATATCATAAATTACTACATATATATATATCATAAATTACTACATATATATATCATAAATTACTACATATATATATCATAAATTACTACATATATATATCATAAATTACTACATATATATATCATAAATTACTACATATATATATATCATAAATTACTACATATATATATATCATAAATTACTACATATATATATATCATAAATTACTACATATATATATATCATAAATTACTACATATATATATATCATAAATTACTACATATATATATATCATAAATTACTACATATATATATATCATAAATTACTACATATATATATATATCATAAATTACTACATATATATATATATTATATATATATATCAATGACACAAACTGTATGCTAAAATGTGACAAAGGTATGCGATGTAGTTATGTTTAATAACGAAAGAGGTTTAAAACTCTTTTAGTTATTCGAAATTTATAATTAAAACTAGTAGGAGAGGGCGCCCTGACTTTCTCGGTCGTAAAGTACGCTTAAATATATTTTAATTCACGCAGATTTCGTATTTATTATTACGGAGCCAATTCCCTCTTGAATATTATATTGTACCTAATATATAGTATTATTTACAAAAATTTTAAAGGAAATGCCTTTGGTGTCATCAGCTAAAATGGAAACCAAAACATTTAGCGCTCCAACAGCATCCCCTACCGTTTGAGCTAACCCGACAGATAAAGTTTTAAAATTTAATCACTTCAAGCCGTGAATGAATTTGAGCATGCGTAAAAGTAATAGAAATATGTCGGCAAGTTGAGATGAATATCTTTACATTTCAACTTGTCGACATATTTCTGTACGCAGTATTCATCCCCCCCCCCCCAAATATAACTTGTTATAAATTATTCTTGGTGTAAGATTACTATTTCCTGTTAATTTCAGTGTTATATGAGCAGTAGTTTAAGAGTTTATCGGTTAAATATTTACACACAGATAAACACACGTACATGCATCTACTGTTTTGTTTATGTAGATAAGATATTACGCACTTCCTACTTAGCTATCACTATATTTCTCATGTTCCCATCTATGTTGATTCATTGACTTTATAATCTTTCGCGAATGTTTCTGCAGACATTTAGAAAAAAAAAAAAGTGACCTTTTCTACTGATTTTCGTAAACAATTGTCTGTTGGCAGAATATAAATCCTTTAGACAGAAGTATTTCTTAGAGCCACGGACTTGTAATTTGGTAGGAATTTCATTCTGACTTATTTTACTAAGGTAATTATTACTCGCTATAAGCAGTCACAGAAACCATCATCAAAGCTTTCTCTTTGAGAACAGCCTGTGGTGTTAACTGGAGTCCGAGTCTCCCCAGATTTCCAGTAATCTCCACCTCTTTCGATAACCTTTGCAAAAGAATTTGTGTTATCGCAACAGCCGCTTACCATTGGTTTTCACAAGAATTTGGGTGGCAATAAGCCTCCCCAAAGTCCCAGTCCTCGTTGCACTTCTTCAGCGGAGGTCTGGCTAGCGCTTTCTCTCCTCGGTTTTTCCATCCTCCTTGACCCTCATTATTTGGTGTGGTGCCTGTTTATTGTGACACTCACAGAGAGAGAGAGAGAGAGAGAGAGAGAGAGAGAGAGAGAGAGAGAGAGAGAGAGAGAAGAAAAAAATTCAACTATACGATTTCAGTTTTCATGAATCCATGTGATGTTCCTGTGTGTTTTGTACCTGTAGTCGCTTCTGTGTCCAAGTCTATTATTATTATTATTATTGTTATTATTATCATTATCATTACTTAGTAGTTCCTGCTTATCAAGGCCCAGAAGTCACTCAAGGATAAGGGTTAATTAGTGATAGTGAGACAGCATGATCAGTGATGGTGGAACTTATGTAGGACGTACTTATTTAAAAGGACGGCCCAACAAGAACTTATTTACATCAGATTTGAAAACGACCATGTTATAGTCAGCTGGAAAGCAGAACATGGTATTGTGTTCCGCAGACAGACAGTTCTAGGAGAGAAACTGTTCATGGAATTTTCGTTTAGTTTTAGACACAGATAAAGGGCGATGGAAATTGTTGACGTTTGTTGTAGAAAGACCAGTGTTTGTTTCGAACGTTTTACAGGAGGGGGGACCATAGATTGGAGCTCAGTCGAGAATACTAAAAAAAGTAGCAATATAGCAGAAATAGACTCGCAAATTTATTTCCAGTTCTACGGGCCATTAAACACCCCTCTGACATTTTTAATCCAAGGTTTTACTGAAATTTAAGCCACGATTAAAAGTTAAAATTACACAGAAGTTATAATTTTTTTTTTATGTGACGTTTTTTTCTAAGTCGAAATCCTCGGAGAGCATTTGTGAAATATCACATAATAAAAATTCATAGTTGAGTTCTTTTAATTAAACCTTTGCTAGTGAAAACATCTTAGTATCAAATCCCTATAAGTATGTATAAAGTATCGCCATCGAAGATCAAGGATTGCGAGTCAAAAATTTCAAGACGTCCGCTCCCGTTGTATTCTAGCTGTGAAAAGAGCCCAGCTCCATCTCAGACTTTTTGAACGTAACACCAGAATCACACGATATCAAACCACGTCCTTGTATAACGTATATCAGGGAGTGCAACTTTGTTCGTGTCGTGGAGAGATGTCTGGAATTTATAAGCATCTGTTGGTCCAGCTTAGATCAAATCTGATTGGCAACACACCCTAAATTCGCTATGTTTTAATAACACGTTTTTCAATTTTGCTCGTTTCCCACAGAGTACAGAAAACAAAGTTGGCATAAGTCTTCACAATGTGAAAAGATCCAGCTTTCCGAAAATGCTCTTATTGCTGTGCTATCCTTCAATATAACAAAAAGGTGCGTGATAATAAAGCGTGCATTACTGAAGTCATGGGTACAGAAAAGTACACATTTTCTGGAGTTAAAATCCCCATTAAAAAGTCTTAAAATAATCAAAGTGTTCCTCAGTTATGATAATCTGTATAAGATTTATAGCATTCGTCTATGGATTACAACCAAAAGCAAACAATTCTCTACCTATATAAGAGCCAAGTACGTCTAAGGATAGAGTATTGTTGCCACATTTCGGCAGATGCCTCTTTCTCTTCCCCGCAACTTCTTTTTCACAAGAGAGACTTTGCGAGCCCGCCTCGGCTTTATCGTTATTTTCATTAAAAGTGTTCGTCTGAGCTCCGATCTTATGTCGCCCCTCGCCAAACTTTCACGAAAAACACTCGTCTATCTGAAAACACTATCAGTAATTTCCCCCACTCTTTATCTGTGCCTAAACCTAAACGTAGATTCCATGAAAAAGCTTCTTTCTTAGAACTGCACACCTGTGGAACTCTCTTCCGTTTGCCTGCTTTCCAGCCGAATACGATATGGTTGTCTTCAAGTCCAACGTAAACAAATTCTTAAGTAATCCAATTATTCAAATTTCCACTACTAAGGATTACTACAATATTGTCCCATTGAATACTGTACTCTCTTTAACCCTTATACTCGAGTGGCCTATGGGACTTGATAAGTGAAGACTCCTGTGTAAAAAAAAAAATACAAGAAATACTTGACAAGAAAAAAATTGATCACTAATATTCTTATTCAGATACTATATTTCGCATTTGCGTCTGGAGAGCGCAAAATATTTGCAATTACCGATATTAAGTTTGCCCTCAGTTTAATTAGAAGTTTTAGTTTTTCCGATCGAAATACATTGAGGTAGTAGTGCTAGCTTCTTTAGAAGATAGTACAAAAATTAAAACGAAAGTTGCACGAAGAGATGAGAGTGCAGAACGGTTATACCTTTAAAAGTTTAGGATCAATTGTTAGAGTAAAGTTACGACACTCAACATCATTATGTTGGATTTTTCATTTGCTGACAATGCTTTATCCGTTTAAATAATTGAAATTAGTTCTAAACTAGTATTTTAAGATAAAAAGGAAGTTGTTTTGTTAAGGAGCAAGAGTCAGAAGAGTTTCTTTCTTTTACAAAGGGTCACCACATATCGAGACTCTGAGATTACTCGCGGATTAGGGTTAATGTGTATATTGTAGTCATTGGGATAGTCATTATACGGCATAATCACGTTGACACACCGGTTCCCGTCAGATCACCGAAGTTAAGCAACGTTGAGCCTGGCTAATACCAGATGGGTGACCATTTGGGAATTCTAGGCGCTGTATGTGCTTTCCGCTTATCTCGGCATTGTTTCCAGTGGTCCTGAACCTCCGTTTGCCACTGGTATTCAGCAATGTTGACTCAGGAGAGGTGTGGTTGGAGATTGCGCAACTCTTGCCACAAAAATTTCACGCGCAGGCACTCTTACCGTGGGTATCTATAGTCTGTCAAGACTGAAGGAAGCCTTTTAAGTCATTGGGATAGTAGCGTAGTAATCGATTGTGATGGAAAATTTATATAAGATTACTTACGAGGACGGTTCAACAATATGTTGTTTAATGTTGAACTTAAAGACGACGATATTGTAGTCAGCTGGAAAGCAGGCCAACGGAACAGAATTCCACAGGCAAGCAGTTCTGGGAAAGAAGATTTTTTTGATGAAATACACTTTTAGGTTTGGGCACCGATAGAGCTTGGGTGAATTTATTGATAGTGATTTTGTCTAGACGGGTGTTTTTTTTTTGTGAAAGATTGACGGGGGGGGGAGACAATAGATTGAAGCTTATTCTAACTCCTGCCATGAAAATAGCGATAGAACAGAGGCAGGCTTGCAAAGTCTCTTCTGTGGGGAAGAGGTTACATAGAAGAGAAAGGGGTATCGCCTACTAGATTACGAAGTCGGTTTTGAACTGTCAAGGCAGGATAGGGTACCCCGAGCAGCTATTGCCAAGTTGTGGCAACAGTACTCCATCCTAGAACGTACTCGGCTCTTATCCAGGTAGAAAATCGCATCATCAGTGAGATATCTGCTGGAGCGATAGAATGATCTATATATTTTTTCTAGCGACCTTGGCAACGGATTTGATGTCTGTACTCCATTTCAGGACAGGAGTGGACTTATTTTACTAGAAGGTAATCACCGCTTATTAAATCCCAAAATACACTCAAGGATAATGATTAAGGAGTGCTGGGTAGACTGTGAGATAACACTATGATGATCGTAAATGTGGAATTTGGGTATGGTTTAATTATTTAAGAGGACAGCTCAACAAGAATTTATTTACATTAGACTTGAAAACGACCAGGTTATAGCCAGTCGTAAAGCAGTAAAATGTCAAAATAAAATCGTTTTTATTATCATTATACGAGGGGTGTTCCAAAAGTAATGTCTCCTATTTTTTTTTATTGAATTGTTATAACTAGACTTATGCATTCATGACGTGAAAGTCTAATTTCTGTTGCAGGTATTTGTAGGGTTAGACTCTAGGAAAGTAACCCCTGTCATTGATGCGCATCAGAAGAAGAGCGTCACTGATTAACTCCATGCAGAAAAAAATGAACCGATCAACATTTACCGGCACCTGTTGAACGTTACTAAGCCGATGCAGTTGATGTCGGAGCAGTTAAGGGATGAGTTTGTCGATTTCAGAGTGTCGACCAGCGATGTAAGTGGCAAGGAGCACAAAAGGTCGCTTTTTTTAATGGTACGAGTCCCATTCTCGTAGCTTTTCAGTTTTTTTGTAATTAAAAATTCGTATGCATTACTTTTGGGAAGACCATCGTGCATATCAGTGAAATTAAATAAACAACCTCTTTCTCACAGGAGAGATATTGCGAGTCTGTTTCTGCTTTATCGTTATTTTCATGGCAAGTGCTCGTCTGAGTTCTACTCTATGGTCCACCCTCGCCAAACTTTCACAGGAAACACTCGTCTAGCTGAAAAACACTATCACTAATTTCCCCTACTCTTTATCTGTACCTAAACGTAGATTCCATGAACAAAGTTTCTTTCTTAGAACTGCACGCATGTGGAACTGCCTTCTGTTTGCCTGCTTTCCAGCTGACTACAATATGGTTTTCTTCAAGTTCAACGTAAACAAGTTCTTGATGAGCCGTTCCACTTAAGTTAACAAATTTACCGAATTTCCATTGCTAATGATTACTGTATTGTCCAATTGACTACTGTACAATTTTCACCCTTATCCTCGAGTGCCCTCCGGGCCTTGATAAGTGGTGATGCCTGATGCCTATGTAAAAAAAAAATCATCAGAAAAACCTTATCTGGATTAATCAACGACTCGTCTAATCGGAGGTTCAACAATAACTATAAATGAGTTAATGAAAAGCTAATATAATAAACCGATAATAAATAATCGATGATGAATAATCGATAATAAATAATTGATAATAAATAATCGATGATAAATAATCGATGATAAATAATCGATAAGAAAGTAAAATAAAACAAAGAATGAAAAAAAATATTAAAAATATAAATAATAAAAAATAAAATACAAAACGCTAAAAATAAATATAATTTTCGATAGTTAAAGCATGTGACCTCTTCCTCTCCCCCCTAAAATATTTATCAGACATACCCACGCTCCCTCGCCTCCTCCCATACTTAGGAAATCAAACAGCCAAACATTGCGCGCATAAGTTATTAGCCAAAGAAAAGAAAAAGAAAAGAGGGCGAGAAAGGAGGCCTGGAAACTTTTACTGTTATAATTTCACTCTTACGAAGCGTCCTTCACTCTTTTTTTTTTTATTATTATAATGAAAAAATATACGCACATATGAACACACACAAGAGATTTAAGTTTATAGGAGGCAATAAAATGCAGAGATGTAATAGACAGACATAAACTGAAACAACTTAAGATATAATGCTGAACCAAGTTATGCAGTTTCACTTTATTGAGCCAATATATGCGTGTATATATATATATGTGTGTGTGTGTGTGTGTGTGTGCTAGCCTGGATGCCCAGCGTTGCCCGGGTGTTTGGAAGTGTGTTTTAAGCGAAAAATAAAAAGTGGTAGTAGGCAGGCAGGCAGGCTTGAATCCGTACCGTGAAGGAGGAAAATAATGTGAAAAAAAAGTAACGTAGGTTTAAATTAAGGCTAGTCAATCTAAAAGAGGGAATGACTTTCGAAAATATCGGCGAAAAAGCGACCCTTCTCGGGAGAAAAATACCCAGTGCAGAGTGAAGTATTTATTGTTTTGGGTCAATTTCGATATTTGTCGTCCGAAGGGTCGGGCTACAAAACAATACCTATATTGTGAAAATCCGTCGCCTCTGTCGAAAGTTTTAGGCAGACATGAAAACATACACACATGCATTTAAACAGACAGACGATATTTATAAGTGTAATACATGTATAATATATGTATATAATATAATACATACATGATATATATTATATATATTATACTAGCTTGGGTGCCCGGCCTTGCCCGGGTCTTTGAAATTGTGTGTTGAGCAAAAAAAGTTGTAGTAGGCAGGCTCGAACCTGTACTGTGAAGAAGGAAAAGAATGCGAAAAAAACAAACAAAAAAACATTACTTTTTGCTGTTGTGCCCATCGCCAAACCGGAAATGACGGAGGTTTAAATTAAGGCTAGTCAATCGAAAAGAGGAGATGACTTTCGAAAATATGGGCGACAAAAGCGACCATGTAGAAAAGTGCCCAGTTGAGGGTGGAGGAATTAATGTTTTTAGCCAATTGTGCGATATTTGTCGTCTAAAGAGTCGAGCTTATAAAGTTTTAGGCAGACAAACATACATACATGCATTTTAACAGACAGGTGGGATTTGTATGTATATATATATATATATATATATATATATATATATATATATATATATATATATATGTATGTATATATATATTTATTTATTTATTTATTATATATATCATATCATATTATATATATATCATATATTTATTATATATATCATATTATATTTATTATATATATATCATATTTATTATATATATATGTTTATTATATATATCATATTTATTATATATATATCATATTATATTTATTATATATATATATATGTTTATTATATATATCATATTATATTTATTATATATATATATGTTTATTATATATATCATATTATATTTATTATATATATATATGTTTATTATATATATCATATTGTATTTATTATATATATATATATATTTATTATATATATCATATTGTATTTATTATATATATATATTTATTATATATATCATATTGTATTTATTATATATATATTTATTATATATATCATATTGTATTTATTATATATATATTTATTATATATATCATATTGTATTTATTATATATATATTTATTATATATATCATATTGTATTTATTATATATATATTTATTATATATATCATGCTGTATTTATTATATATATATTTATTATATATATCATACTGTATTTATTATATATATATTTATTATATATATCATACTGTATTTATTATATATATATATTTATTATATATATCATATTATATTTATTATATATATATATTTATTATATATATCATATTTTATTTATTATATATATATATTTATTATATATATCATATTTTATTTATTATATATATATTTATTATATATATCGTATTATATTTATTATATATATCATTATATTTATTATATATATATTTATTATATATACCATATTATATTTATTATATATATATTTATTATATATATCATATTATATTTATTATATATATATTTATTATATATATCATATTATATTTATTATATATATATTTATTATATATATCATATTATATTTATTATATATATATATTTATTATATATATCATATTATATTTATTACATATATCTATATTTATTATATATATCATATTATATTTATTACATATATCATATTATATTTATTACATATATCATATTATATTTATTACATATATATCAGATTATATATACATCATCTTCTATATAATAATTTGATTGCAGAAATTCCCCTCTGGACGAAATTATGGTATGTCTACAATAACAGATGTCACATACAAATTTAGTCTGTCTAAACTTTTACCCACCATCTTATGTAACTTTTGAACGCCGTTACAGACACATTTATTCGTTTTAATAAAAATCTTATATTTTCTACGAGTGACATCATTACGGCTGCCAAGATCTAAAGACGAAATTATCCCCTCTAACTGAAAATTCTTCCCGCTCTCCCAGATAGGACCGGGTACTTCTATAACCATTATAACTATATTGACCTGACCCCCTTATTAACTGGATTGCACGCTCACAAATACCATTACACTTTGTTATTCGAAAATAATGATTTCTCCCCCATGACATTCTGCCTGTTCTCATTGGCTGCAACAATGGCATTCTATTATTCTGGATTATACACAAACATACAAAAAATAATATCGCAGCCCTAAATCTCTACGGCCGTTCAATTACCACGCATGGTTATAAATAATGCATTCGGCTTAAAGTTACACACACCATTCCACATTAGTTGGATTACCATTATGATTTCACTTATCACCGGTTATGGTTAGATTAAAAAATCCTTTCTTTATATCATATCCAGAGTTAGCGTCCTATATTTAGCTCAACCAGCGGGGGTACCCGGCGTTGCCCGAGTGTTTGTTTCCGGGACGGGGGGGGGGGAGTTTTAAAAAATGTTATGGTAGTTAAGTAGGAAGGATCAAACCCGGAGTCATGAGTAAAAGTAGGAAAATAAAGTGTGAAAAAAACCCAAAAAGAACATCTGCAACGTTAACAGTTCGGCCACCAAGAAAAGTCCATTCCAGTTGTTTAGGAAAAAAAAAAAAAAAAAAAAAAACGACTACGGTAGGTCGGCGCGAACGTGAAAATATAATGTGAATTGTCCAGCGCGCTAACCACTACGCCACAGAGCACTGCAGCTTAGTTTAGTGATTTTAAATAACTTCACATGAAAGAACTACGAAGCCAAACCGGTGTTCTCTTCTCAACTGTTCCTTGTGAACGATCCCCAAACGGTGTTAAGTGGTGGCAGGGGGAGGAGGAATTTATTAGAGAGAAAATATTTTACCACTTCCATTGATCTTAACCGATTTTGGCCGTGACTTCTCAGCAGAAAAAGTATAGAAATCTTAGATTATCGAGGAATTTGAGAAATAATAAGCCTATAACACACCTCAGATATTGTTCTGCCGTTTGTGCATATTATATTTGCATGAAATATCTTGATTTTTAATCCTATTAATGTCAAAATCAGACGGGAAAAAATGAGTTCATTTTATTTATATAGAGATTACATTTTAGCCAACTCGAAAACATAAAAAAATACTTATGAAGACAAAATTTATAATCCACATTTTTTATATTTTTTCTTTTTTTTGGGGGGGGGATAGGTGAGGTTCATTATTTATAAATGTACACTAACATATTTTTTGGTTTTTCCATAAAAAAAAAATAAAAACAGGGATTCCAACGAGGGTTGCAAAAATCGTTTCTTCGCTAACTACGCATGCGCGTCTCGCATTCTTTCTCAATGTGGCTTAAATACGAATAAAACACGACTTTCGATTACGCCGCCATGGACCAGTGGATAAAGGGGCCGAGTGGAAACATACGGGTTTCAGGTTCGCGCCAATGTAACGAAGTTTTTTTGCGGGTGGGAGTTAACATTGAAACAGGTTTATTTATGAGCTTTTTTGTTCGCTTCTTCTATATTTTCCTGTTTATATCTCTAGTTTTATTTTTGGTCAATATCCTTAACACAACACCTCTACACAGCAGGGCAACGCCGGGTAACCCCGCTGCATAACGTGTTTCCTTATTTTCAGTACGTGGAACATGTCGTGTTTTTTCCTCAGTTTTGGATTAAAAGAGTTTCATTTATTTTTGTTTTTTTTTGTGTTGTTTTTATTTTTATTCCTTTTTTATCTAATTGAAACAAAAAGCCTTCATTTGTTTTTGGGGTGGTTTTGGTTTGTTTTTGGAGTTTATTTTGATTTTCTATTTTTAGGGGGGTTACGGTGATACATGAAATCATTGCAGTAATTAATAAAGAAAATAATCAATGAGAAATACACGGAAGAAGTTTCGTTTCATTCCATTAGGTTAGGATTCCAGTTCTTAAATTAAATTTCTGCTTCGTAATAAAACTGTGAAACTATTTTTAAGAACGGAAGTCGGTAATCAACCAGTCAACATCACCACAGCTTCAACGGCTAAATGGATTTTTATTTTTCCCCCCATCTCTCTCTCTCTCTCTCTCTCTCTCTCTCTCTCGCCAATTTTTTTTCTCTTTTTCCCTCGGTACTATTTTTTACGGCCGGGGGTTGCTTAATACCCTTATTACACCAACTCTCTCCACCCATTCAGGACATTCCGATAGCCATTCTTACCATGAAGAGTTGGTAGTGTCTATTCCAAAAGCCGTTCTTAACATGAGGACGTTAGTGGTTGAGCAGCAACAATAACAACAACCCTACTTTAAAGTTTTTGAGAGGGAGCACGGTTAGCGGGTAATGCTTTTATATATATATATATATGTGTGTGTGTGTGTGTGTATGTATGTATGTACTAGAATGGAAAGATGCAAGCATGAAAAGTAATATGGTTAAGCTTAAATATAGAAAAAGTAAAGCTTTAGTTATAAAACTGGAAAAGAAAAGGACAAGATATTCTAGTAAACAAACTAATAAATTTATAACTTAAAATGTTGCAGCATGCGGTATTGACTGTATAATGTCATATATAGAATTCAATGCAGACTACCGTGTTTAAATGATAGCATATTATATATATAGGAGATATCGCATATGTAGGAGATATATAATATATACATTATATAATATATATATTATATAATGTATATATTATATATGTTATATAATGTATATATTATATATGTTATATAATGTATATATTATATATGTTATATAATATATATATTATATATGTTATATAATATATATATTATATAATGTATATATTATATTATATAATATATATATTATATAATGTATATATTATATTATATAATATATATTATATAATGTACATAATATATATTATATAATGTATATAATATATTATATAATGTATATATTATACATATAATAGAGATTATATATATATATCTTTTATATAGATTATATATTATATAATGTATATATTATATAATGTATATATTATACATATTATAGAGATTATATATATCTCTTATATAGATTATATATCAATTATATGTATATTATATATTATATATATTATATCACATATATTTTATATTCTATTATATATTTATATTATAGTTTATTTATTATATATTATAATTTATTTATAATATATATCGTAGATATTGTATTATATATATATATATATATATATATATATATATAAACTATTTTACATGTCTATTGTTATTACTATGTACGCGTGTGTTCATACAACAGGAGCCGCATTACTGTTGTATTTTCGTGTCATTTTATTGTCTTGGCTCGCTTGCATTGTTTATATTTTTAACCCTCTTGAAATGTATTCCTTGGTTTATTTTTCTTAAGAGTTTCTCATTTATTTGCATTCATTTGAAAGCCAGTGGATTGGGACTAAACGAAAAAGGATTGTCTTTTGCAATGAATAGAAAAATTGCTGCGTCGGCCATTTTTATATTTTAATTAAAGTTTCCTTTGTTCAGCTTTGCCTGTTCTACTTTGCTCGTTCGTTGTACCCTTTCAGTCTCAACATAATACAATTTATACTTCCTTTGCTTTTTTTGCCTTCTCCGATTCTCTTTAAATAATTCTATTACTCTTCTGAAGCCAAAAAATAACCAAAACTGAACACTTTGGGGTTTTATATATTTTATTGGTTTTATTCGACTTTATTCTATCTCTTTGCTATGTCTTTTGTTAGTCGTTACTTAATATTTCGCTTTGTTCTTTAAGTGCTGCTTGCTTTATATATTTTTATTTTGTTCTTTATACATTTCTTTCTTTTGATACTCATTTATACTGTAATACATTTTTTTTAGTAAACCGTTGACAACTTCCTTAATTAACTCTAGTGTGAGTTTGTTTGGTGTTTAATTCTGTAATTATGTGTTTTCCTCGTTATTGAATTATGTAATTGTTTTCCTATTGCTGCAATTTATTTTTATTTTACTTGTTTAATTCTTCAATTATTTATTTTCTTCGTTATTAAATTCTGCAATTCTTTCCGTTAGTTACGTCTACAATTCTTTATTTTGTTTGTTGTTTGTGTGTAATTTTTAGTTTGTTATTTAATTCATTTCTTTATTCAAGTCCGAAATGTTCCTTTATTTGTGTTTATTCTTCATTATTAAATTTTAAAAAATCTTCATTTTCCCTGTAATTAAAGTTTAAAATCCTTTTTTTTCTGAAATTAAATTTTGAAGTTCTTTTCCTTTTTTCTGTTATTTCATTTTGCAATTCTTTTATTTTTTGTTATTTAATTTTGCATTAAAAAAAAGTTTTTTTTATTTAATTTTGCAATTTTTAAATTTTTTGTCATTTAATTTTGCAATGTTTTTATTTTCTGTTATTAAATTTTGCAATTCGTTTATTTTTTGTTATTTAATTTTGTAATTCTTTTATTTTTCTGTTATTTAATTTTGTAATTTTTCTTTTTCTGTTATTTAATTTTGTAATTTTTCTTTTTTTTTCTACTATTTGTTTTTCTTATTAAATTTTTAATTCTTTTTTTTCTATAATTAATTTTACAATTCTTGTTTTCCTGTTAGTTAATTTTACTATTCTTCCTTTTTTCTTGTTAGTTAATTTTGAAATTCTTTGGTTTTTATATCGCTATTTTATTATTTAATTTCTGTCCGTTATTCAATTATCTTAGTTTTATTCGTTATTTAATTCTATCATATTTGTTCGTTATCCAATTCTGTAACATTTGTTCGTTATTTAATTTTCTAATTTTTGTATGTTATTTAATTCTATAATATTTGTTCGTATTTTAATTTTCTAATTTGTATATGTTATTTAATTTTCTAATATTTGTTCGTCATTTAATTTTCTAATTTTTGCATGTCATTTAATTCTCAAATATTTATTCGTATTTTAATTTTCTAATTTGTATATATTATTTTATTTTCTAATTTTTGTATATTATTTAATTCTGGAATATTTGTTCGTTATTTAATTTTCTAATATTTGTACGTTATTAAATTCTATAATATTTGTTCGTCATTTAATTTTCTAATTTTTTTATGTTATTTAATTCTGTAATATTGTTTCGTCATTTAATTTTCTAATATTTGTATGCTATTAAATTCTATAATATTTGTTCGTCATTTAATTTTCTAATTTTTGTATGTCATTTAATTCTATAATATTTGTTCGTTATTTAATTTTCTAATTTTTGTATGTTATTTAATTTTCTAATTTTTGTATGTTATTTAATTCTCTAATATTTGTTCGTCATTTAATTTTCTAATTTTTGTATGTTATTTAATTATGTAATATTTGTTCGTTATTTAATTTTCTAATTTTTGTATGTTATTTAATTATGTAATATTTGTTCGTTATTTAATTTTCTAATTTTTGTATGTTATTTAATTCTGTAATATTTGTTCGTTATTTAATTTTCTAATTTTTGTATATTTAATTCTCTAATATTTGTTCGTTATTTAATTTTCTAATTTTTGTATGTTATTTAATTCAATAATATTTGTTCGTTATTTAATTTTCTAATATTTGTATGCTATTTAATTCTGTAATATTTTTTCGTTATTTAATTTTCTAATATTTGTTCGTGATTCAATTATTTTCTTTTTGTTCATCGTTTTAATCTTCTAATTTTCGTGAATATTTAATATTAACAGCGTTTTTAGTCATTATTTAACTTTGCACGTCTTGGTCATGTTTCTTATTTATTTCTACAATTATTTATGCATGCTATTTTCTTTTATTTGCTTCGTTTTTCTATTCTGTAATTCTTGGTTTCGCTCTTTATTCTTTAAATATACAATATAACGCTACAAGTTTACAACTATCCATGAATAATTTGAAAAATACAGATTTAACAGATTATAAATAAGGCCGCTTAGATCTAATTGCCATCCTCATAAGCGTTTCAATACTTAAAGTTATTTATGTTTTCAAATATTTATTCTGCGCATATTCGGTTGTTTTGTAGAGAAACTGTTGTTTTTGACCTTGTAGAATATAATTGAAAGGGAAAGTAAAAAAAGAAAAGAAATCGAAATGTTTTGCGCATTTTAAGTCAGAAACTAGACAAAAAGAATCAACCATATGAAAATGTGTTCTGTTTCCATTTTGGGGCAGAGATTTTCTGCCCAAACTTTATCCCTACAAATAGAAAGTGACCCTCCGAAAATGCCACCCGGGAAATCGTTAATAAAATTCACGATCTTTGTTTCAACAGAACCATATTTGGTACAAATAAACTTCAGTTTATCTAACTTGTCCATCGAGTTTTAGTGATGAATGTCCAACAGTTTGGCTCTATTCCTCCTCCCTTTTAAGCCTTATGCCATGTTTGAGACTGTGCGAAGCAATTAAATAAGCACACTTCCGGTTTTGTCTGAATGTTCTACCAAGTTGAAGTCCACTTTGACATGATTCTAGCCACCTATTGGCTATCTTGTTCAGTCAGACCCTTATTGCGGATGACCCGTTTCATCCATGAAAGAGGATTTGAATGAGAGATGTTTCTGGTAGTCTGAGGTGTTCCTACTGGAGAATGCTGATGTGTCTGATCGCTGTTATTTTATGTGCCTTTTAAGTGTTCCCTCCGCGGGTAGTAGGCCATACATTTAACAGACTTTATATCTAACATTACTGCAACTAGGAAGTTGATAACTTTTCTTCTTTTTTTATTGAAATCACCCGAGACAAGGCGTGAAGCCAATCGATATAAGCAACTAACAAGAACAGAAGATGATCATTGAAAAGACAGAAGATGCCCACTGATCTTAGTCTTGAAACGATCAAGGCAGAATTTGCAGAACTTTTGTTCTACTGACTGCTTTCCTCCTAACAAGGAGGAAAGCAGTCAGTAGAACAAGAGTTCTGCAAATTCTGCAGTTCTTCAAAAGCTACTGGAATAGGAAGCTGTATTACATTGGGCTATCAAAAACATTGACTTGATAGAGACCACTAGAATAATGAATCAAACGAGCTGAAATAAAGGAAGCAGGGAATAGATCAGACGATTCTGAAGAGCACATGCCATAATAGTATCTATAAAAAAGACAGACTAATGACATCACGTCTGTGAAAGGAAGGGCGTAGAGAAGAAGTAAAAGGTAGGGCCAATCAAATTCCAGATACGTTTCTGCATCTAATCAAGAACCCTCAAATGGCCCGGGGATTCATTGGCCAAAATATAATAATATTCTATGCATGGTCTGAGAGTAGACGTGTAGAGATGAAGAACAAGCAACTTCGAGAATCTGTAGAAGTTTGGTGTCAGTTACTTACGGATGAATCTCATTTAAAAAATCAGAAAAAAAAGACTATTTGCCAGTTTCGCGTCAGGTTTTTAAGAAATCCCCGGTAGGACTATTGTACGTGGAGAGAGGGTAGGGATTTAACATTCCTAAATATTATAATAATAATAATAAAAGTATAAATTGCACGGAAACAGACGGTTCTCCGTGTGTGGGCGTATTATGTCGAAAAGCTTCACAGCTTCATAAGCAAAATATTATCTGTTGTTCATCAAGGCCAACCCCCAAAAACAATAGACACCTTCTGGCGCCGACAATACACTCTCGAGACATTGTCCAGGCCTAAAGTTGGGGAAAGAACGCAAAGTCAAGAACAAAAAATAAAAGAATAGAGTTTGTATTTGTATTTTGGGAGATACAAAAAAAAAGTATAATTCTATTAAAGTAAAGACCTTCATTTAAAATTAACACATAATGGCTGACAAATTATCTCAATGGGGTAGACTTAGTGGTTATAAATATTTCGAGTCTAGAATTAGTAAGGAATTTTTTATTTATTTATTTATTTATTTATTTATTTTTTTGCAAGGGAAAAAGACTTTTATTGAAATACACACACGCATGTATAATTTAAATTCAATAAAACACAAAATTTATGACATCATTAATATCTAATAATCATACACCCAAAATTTAAACACTCAAAAATATTTCCATATGTACACGTGTTTCGGAAATACAAATTATTTATCACTTTTATGAAGGATTGTCTCAATATGAAGGGTTTCCCCTAAATTGACCAAGCACCAATTACAGAACAGATACTACCCGGCCTAAAGCGATCCAATAGTTTCGCTTTATTTATACGAAAAAGACAAACATACAGCCGGCACGAAAGCACGGTGGAAATTTTGTTTAATTCGATAAAAAAAAGAGACGGTGTCCATTCGCGAATCTGAAATATTACGCTCTGGGAAGTATGCGAAAACGTCTTGCGAAATCTAACTGACGCGAGAAGCCTCACCTAAAAAGCCTTTTGTGGACATACACAAACGCTCGCGTCCATTTTTCCCTTTATATAATAGACTAGCGGGGGCACCCGGCGTTGCCCGGGTGTTTGGAGGTGTGTGTGTGTGTGTGTTGGGGGTAGACTAAAACAACCCTGCTTAAAAAAAAAACAAAAAAAAACGTTGACTGGGTGTTTGGAAGTGTAAAAGAAAAAAGTGTTAGTAGAAAGGTAGGCTTGAACCCCGAACCTTTGACGCGGAGGTGGAAAAAAACCTGCAACATAACCATCTCGACCATGGGAATAGATGAATTGATAAGTATGTTAAGTTGACGTTTATAAAGCGAAATTAATAGGTGCGAAAACATTAAGTCGCGTGATGTTTGACCTAGTTTTGCGCTGGAAGCCAGTTTCTGTTTTCCTCGCTACGCTGCGATCAAAAATATCTCGAAAATAGCTTAAAGTCGAGTAAATTAAAGATAGCTGCGCCCAGAGTTCCTTAGTCGTAGATATTATTACTTAGACATCATATAAAAAGTTTTAAGAAGGAGCGAGCCAACCGAGAATCACGACCAGAAAGCCTTTTGTAGACATACACAAAAAGCGAACACACATACATATACACATTTTCGCTTTTATATATATAGATAAAGGGTTTGTATATTTAACGATTTTCTTCATTATCACATCTTTTTAGCATCCGTTATATACATACACACACAAACATGACAGAAAAGAATAGACACTAAGAAAAATATTTTTTCGTAAGATTAATATATGCTTATCTATATATAAAAGCGAATGTGCATGTATGTATGTATGTGTGTGTGCGTGCGTTTGTATGTCTCGCAAAAACTTACGACACGGGTCACGGATTTTCACGAGATTGTTATCATTTTTAAGCTTGATCCTTCGTCCGACAAACATCGAAAAATTGGCCAAAAACATTAATTCCTACACCCTAAAATCATCAGTTGTCTAGAGGGGGTCAGCAAAAACCGTCCTCTCATGACAAGTTCGCTTCTACGCATGCGCAAATGACGTCGGAACATGATTTAGTCTAAATATTAAAAAAAACGACCTAATTTGTCAACGTCGTCTTAGCTCAGTTCATTAGAGCGCGGCCTCATTATGTAAAGGTTGTGGTTTTGAATCGGGGTGTGAGATGTCTTTTTTTTTTTTTTTGTTTTTTTTTCAATTTTTAAAGGTTTAATATTGAAACAGGGTTATTTAAACCATTTTTCACGTTCTGTGTTTTTTTTTTCAGCTTTTTTAAAGAAGTTTTAACGTTCGTTTTTCTGTTTTTTCCCATCAAATTCGCGTTTGTTTTTTTATTTTTACATTTAACAGCGTTCGTTTGCCTTACGTTAGTTTATTTGTGTTTTTTTTCAGATTTTTTAAAGTTTTAACATTTATTTTATATAAAATATTTAATAATTTACTATTTAACATTTAAAAATATTTACTTCGCTTATTCTTATGTTTTGATTAACACCCCCCTACCCGAGCACACACACCTCTAAACACCCGGGCAACGCCGGGTAACCCCCCGCTAGTTTATATATAAAGATAAGAATAATGCTGAAATAACTTAGATGCAATTTAATGAGATACACTAACATTGAAGCATGCCAAGAACCAAAGGAGCATCAGACCTATCAGAATTTCTGCGAGGACGAATCTTGGATCAACATGAAGGTGGTCTTACTCAACGCAAAATAGCAAGAAATCTTTCAATACCTCTTTATACTGTTAATAGAGAGATCGTACAATTCACAAGAGGACATAACGTGCACAAACCCTCATCCAGGTCATCCTGGGCCCCTGAAAAAACTTTGAGTCTTGTGAAAAAAAAAATAATGATGAAGAGGATCATCGGTGCAAAACCTCTGACATTCCAATACAAGCTGATGTCAGTTCCAAAACACTGTCAGATATCTTCACAAGAAACGCAATATCAGGCACAGAAAAGATTGGGATCGTAAGATGGTGGAAAGACCTATGACCTTTGAACCAATGACATTTTCTCTGATGAGTCACGATTTGCATTATTTCCCAACAGTGAAGGAGTATGGGTATGAATGCTCACTCAGCAAGAGTTTGACTTAAAAAGACTGCAGTCAACGCTAAAACATGAGGTTTTCTCGGTTATAGTATGAGGTACAATTTGAAGTGATGGTCGCTCAGACTTGGTGGATTGCAAAGGAAACGTCAATTCTGCTAAATATATTTCAATGTTACATAAAGTATTCCTACCAATATTCTCAAGTGTTAAAATGAACCAAATTAACTCCTTTGTTATAAAAAAAAATAAAATAAACGGAGCTCTTTGTAACTCTGCTAGAGCGACATCACATTGACCGAGCCAAAATAGTATTACTAAATTTCCATGGCCAAGTCAGTCTCCGAATATGAACCCAATTGAAAACTTTTAGGGTATATTAGACCGATACTCTCGCAAAAAAAAAGACATTTTTTTAAAACCTGAACTTTTAGCATTATTGCGTCAGACATGGCAGAAATTTCTCAAGATTATATTCGTCAAATGAATGCGATGGCTAGAAGGGTGCTAGCCTTAAAAAAAAAACAGTAAAGGGAATGCCAACCAAGTATTAGTTATAAAATTTGTGACCATTTATTTTGGATTTTGTTCTATAAATTATGTTTATTGAAATAAACTGTTTCTATGAATATCTATTCTTTTCTGTCATGCTTATATATATATATATATATATATATATGTGTGTGTACTCCTATAAATTTGACATTTTGTATATTGATATTCATATTAAAAAAACTTTTTTCTATTTATTTAGAAAGAAAATACAACTTTGTTATATATGGGTCGTGGAATCGCATTCATCTGCAAAAGATCTAGCTAATTTGCATATTCTTTTAAACATTCATTTTTATTAATTCCCTATTAGTTTTTTTTCAGTTTTCTTATGCGATGATCATCTTTAGTTAACTATTACGTGTAATTATATTCATGCAGATATTCTACATGATTTATACTTGTGTAAAAAATTATAATAAACACAAACATCTTTCTATATATATATATATATATATATATATATATATATATATATATATTTATGTATGCGTATATGTATATTTGTTAAAAGCTTTTGCCTACCAAACTCCTGTCAGTTTTCGGTCTACAGACATGAAACTTACTATATACAGTATTCGAAATTATGCGAAACTTTATATCTGGGTTTTAGCCGGGGAAAATCGATGCAAAGGTGTGAAAATTAAAGAAATGAAATTCACCAAGTGAAAGTCGAATGACGGCATTACGAATATGCATGGGTAACGTAACATCTATTGGTTCATATTTTAATTTTTAGCCTTACAGCAAACATGTTTTCATCGCTCAGACATTAGCGTCAAAGGTAAAGTAAATCGTAAGCTAAACGTTTTAGTTTCGATTCTCTGTGGTGGCGTAAGAGTCATTTCTTTTTTTTTTTTTTAACTTTTTAAATTATTGCTACATATTGGGTCCAATATAATATAGTAATAAATACAATATCTGCATTAATAAAAATATATTTAAGCGTATTTTACGACCGAACAATTCCGGGCGGACTGATAGCATATATAACATTGTTAAACTAACAAAGCCTTGCTTAATTAAACCTTTTTTTTTTTCGATTTTTCTAATGATATTTTTGTGTTAAATAAAATAAAATTACTATAATATCCTAATGTATCATGAAAGTTTTCGATTCTTCTTCAAATTATCACAAAATTAAACAAAAATTAAGCTATCTACATCAAAACTTAAACTACCATTAATAATATTGCATATTAAACCAGTAATACTATATTGAAATACTTAATGTAATACAATTTTTTCCCGTGACATTAATCCTGATATGACGGAATTTTAACTGTTAATATATTTCTTGAAACAGTATGAAAATGTTCTCATGGCGATAAAGTGACTACACGCGCTTGCTTCACAACAAGGTTTTTAATTTCTCTAGCTCTTTTTTTTTTCATTTGATGAGGTTCAGAGAAAACAAAAAGATCGCGAATTGTAGTGAAAAGGGCATGAGTGAATTTTTAGCCAATTATTAAATCGATATATTTTTTTAAACTACAGTTATATTCTGTTCGTATTATTTGGATTCATCGGACTACTGTTCTCATCTTGAATGTCATTTTCACAACGTTTCGGTCGATGTAACCTCTGACCTTCTTCATGCGTATCTTAGCGAACTCGGGAAAGTTTCTGTGGTACTCAGAGAACCTGGGCTTGACCATTACTCCTGATCTTAAATGGAACACGTACATCAAATCTGTTGCCAAGGCCGCTGGAAAAATGGTGGGATCTTTCTATCGATCCGGTAAATATCTCACTGCTGATGCTATTCTCTATCTATATAAGAGCCAGGTACGTCCAAGGATGGAATACTGTTGCCACATCTGGGCAGGAGCTGCTAGAAAGGACTTGTCCTGCCTTGATAGAGTTCAAAATAGACTTCGTAGCCTCGAAGGAGATGTCCTTTTCTCCTCCTTGCAACCTCTATCTCACAGAAGAGATGTTGCGAGTTTGTCTCTGATGTATCGTTATTTTCATGGAAAGTGTTCGACTGAGCTTCAATCTATGGTCTCCCCTCGCCAAACTTTCACAAGAAACACTCGTCTAGCTGTAAACACTATCAATAATTCCCCCACTCTTTATCTGTGCCTAAACCTAAACGTAGATTCCATGAACAAAGCTTCTTTCTTAGAACTGCACGCCTGTGGAATTGTCTTCCGTTTTCCTGCTTTCCGGCTGACTACAATATGGTTGTGTTCAAGTCTAACGTAAATAAGTTCTTGATGAGCCGTTCCATATAAGTTATCAAATTTACCAAATTTTCATTACTAATGATTACTATATTGTCCAATTTCTACTGTACACTCTTTAACCCTAATCCTTGAGTGGCCTCTTGGCCTTGATAATGTGGTGATGCCTATGTAAAAAAAAAGTGTATATTTCGGAGAGTCAGAGGAAGCAGATCTGAAAAAGTCTGTCTCTGATTATCCGAGAATATAGATCGTCAAATATCTTGTGGAGACGACGAGATAGCAATAAATGACGATTTAAACTATAGCAAAACAGAGACACTCACCCTCCTTCTAAGGATAAGAAACGATGACGCGACTTCGACCGCGGAAAAAATTGGTGACTGAATAAAACCTATTTGTCCAGAAAGAAATGAGACTTGCGTCAGTTGCTGTGCATTGGGAGAGGTTTTGTTCCAGATGCGATAAACGGCGGACACGAACCACTAAGTGGTACAACCAAGGGACACGAGAGCAGGATATAAAAGGTACGTTTGGTTTCGTGTTTATAAATCCCTCCGGAGGGTTGATTTGCTGTAATTAGGAACATTGACGCAATGTGACACTAAGAGTACCCAATCTTTCATTGACAGGTTAAAAAACAAAAAAAACGGTATTTAAAATTTAGAGAACATAGACCATTTCGCCTCCCCATTTCCTTGTTCTCACAGAAGATGCGCTGCGAATTCATACTTATATAGTAACCACTCGACTGAGTGCCAATCTATGATCTCACTCTGTAAAACTTTCGCAACAAATACTCGTCGACAATTTTATTCAGTCTTTATCCGTGCCTAAAACTAAAACAAAACTTCCATAAGTAGAATTTCTTTGATAGAACTAACCCTCTGTGTAACACAATATCATCGAGCTGCTTTCCAGTTGACTATAACATGGTGTTCAAGTCTAATATAAATAAGTTCTCGCTGAACCATCCTCTCACATAATTAAACCGGACCCAAATTTTGTTTGTTTTTACATGGGGTCCACCACTTATCAAGGCCCAATGGCCACTCGGGGATAAGGGTTATTGTGTGTACAGTAATCAAAGGGATAGTGTAGCAATAGTATTGGAGAATTGGTAAAGTGTCATTACTTGGGGGGAGGTTCATCAGGAATTTGTTTGTGTTGGACTTGAAGACATCCAGGTTGAAGTCGGGAGGGAAACGGGCAAGCGGAACAGCGTTCCACATGTGTGCAGTTCTAAGAAAGAAACTTTGTTCATGGAATCGACGTTTTGATTTAAGTTCCACCATTACTGGTCATCACGGTGTTGTCTCATCGTGTACCAAACACTCATCAACTCTTATCGGAGAATGGCCTCCGGAGCTTGATATGTGGTGACCCCAACCCAAATGAAAAACAATGGATAACTCCTGTAAAGGTACTTGCTTGGGGAGTCTATTGGTTGACAAGGATTACGGTATTCTTTATCATACCTCTTCTTAATCGGCATTGCTTTAATCCAGTAGTAAGCAGACATTGAAGACAATTAGATAATGTCGGAAAGGCAGAGTGCAACACCATACAACACCTGGTATAGCTAAATGGTCATGTGATTAGTAATGATCAGGTTCACCGTATCTTAACGTCGATGCCCTAACGGAAACCGGGATATCAACGTGATAATGCCGTGGATATGCATTTCATGTAGTATGTAGAATATTAACTTTTAGTTCCTCTTAATATTGCTAAGGAAATAAAAACAATATTGAACCGGATTAAATATGTTTTTCAGAAGCATGTGCTTCGGACCAATTTTAAGAACATGGGCCGGTTTACTTCAGTTAATTGTAGAGAAACAAAGTTAAATATTAGAACTGGGGAAACTAAAATACAATGCGCTGTTTTATTAATGGTCACCGCTTTATGAGGCTCGAGATCTACTCGAGGATCAACAGTAAAATAATTGTTAGTTGAACAATGATCGTTTTCACTAAATGATTCAATATATGACTTAAAAAAACTTATTCATGCTGCAACATGTCTTCGTCGTTAGTTTGCATGTCGTAGCATAGAATTTAAAGCGACACCGGCCATTAAATATCTTTAAACTCACCTCCCTAAAACTTTACGAATAAAATTACCACATTTTACATCTACGTTTCTGCCTATATTCCACAGATAAGGCGTTGTTATTTACGCTATAGCCATTTTAAAACTGCTGTCCCTATCTTTGTCGACATATTTACAACGTCTTTGTTTATGTTTTCTGAAAGAAGAAGCTGCGAAAATTTACTTTATTTATATTTTATTATGGCCTGTCGTCCCCATCTTGGGTGTCATATCTGGGACGTTTTTGTCATTGTGATTTGGTTTTATTTTTTGTTTTTTTTAAATGAAAATATGTAAAACAATGTTAAATATAAACTCGCAGTATGAAATAATAATCCGAATGGCATCGTTTTTTTTTTTTCAAAGAAGATAAAATACGTTACCGTAACAGTTACAGGAAATACAGCTATCAGAATGCAACAATCTCTGGGGTTCGTTTGCCTAAGTTTGAATTTTTACGATGGTACGCGATTTTCCATATATATTTAATACTAGCGGAGGGGAGGGGGCTTTCTCCGGGCGTAAAACATGATATTTTAATTTTTCCAGATTTTCTATGTATTATTATAGAGTCGTGATTTCAAAAGTTAAAAAAGTATGCTAGAATCGAAACCGAAACTTCAAAACCGGTAAGGTTAACGTGACACGAATATAAATTGATTAAAAATTAAAAAAATAAACTAAGATGAATGTACAAAATGTTTAACGATTTTTTCAGTTCTGACCCATTTTGACCCCTTAAAAACTATTTTAACCGACTAAAGACCCATAAAAGGACGGTCCGTAAAAGTCCAATCATTTGAGGCCTCTAGCGCCGCTCTATGACTTTTAGTTTCCGAGAAGATAGAGTTTGAAAATATTGAGACAGACAGACAGTCGTTTATATATCAGATATAAAAGGAACTATGTCTGTCTGTCTGTCTCCATATTTTCAAACTATATCTCTTCCGAAACTAAAAGTCGCAGAGCGGCATTAGGGGCCTCAAATGATTAGATTTTTTTAAGGACATTTCTTATATGGGTCTTTAGCCGGTTAAAATATTTTTAAGGGGTCAAAAATGGGTGAAATTATTGATCGTAGTTTATTTTTTAATCAGTTCATATGCGTATCACATTGGTACAGTGGTAACGTCATCAGTTTTGAATGCTACAGTTTTGCATCCGGTTTCGATTCTAGCTGATGGCACCCAAATACCTTCTTTTTACTTTTGAAATCACGACTCTATGATAATATATACGAAAGCTGGACAAATTAAAATATCATATTTAAGCGTATTTTACGACCGGACAAAGTCGGGCGAAGAAGAAGAAGAAAAAGACATAGAAAAAGGAGACAACGACGGCGAATGATAATAAAATAATACTAATAAGAACAAGATAGGGCATGACTGAAAAGTAATTCATACACATAACACAGAACTTGAGTGCCTACTAGAGAAAACTTGAATGCCTACTGGAGAGAACATGAATGCATACTAGAGAGAACATGAACGTTATCATCCCTTTATTTCCCATTTAACTACCGATTGGCGTCTATTTTCTAAGGATCCAACCATTGCTTTAGATCTGTGAGTTTTCGTTTTACTAATATGTCAAGAGTAGAGCGGGGTGTCTGCTGCAAATATACCCACAAATTCATTAGGGATATCGTTTATGAAGATCAAGAACAAAAAACTCTCTATGGTCGATCACTGGGGTATACCTGCAACAATAATTATTAATGTCTTGTTTGGATAAACAGCTATCGAAAATAATCTGGATCTTTCTTTGGGCTAGGCAAGATCTAATTCTCTCTCTATATATAAATTCGTATTCCCATTTGTTCACAATTTGATTAATATATAAAAAAGGTCCGTTACTTTATTCTTCCATTTATTTCTATATACAGGGTGTGCACAAAGTAATATATATATATATATATATATATATATATATATATATATATATATATATATATATATATACACACACACACAGGGTGACCACAAAGTCTGGCTACATAATCTACAGGATGCTTCCACAAAGTCTGGCTACGTAATGTAGCCAGACTTTGTGGACACCCTGTATAATATAATTTTTGCAAAATATATAATTAAGAGGCCATCTCATTTTCATATTACATTAAGAAAAATCGATCTTACTAAATAGCGGTATGCTAGTTAATGCTAGTTAATGTTTCTAGCGAGAGAATTGTTTTAAGTGTTCTAATTAAAATTGTTATTTAATAAACTTTAAGTAACAAGTATATTGATAATATATTTAATTTAATTTATTTGGAATTATTATTTCCGACATCGAATTTTTTTAAAACGGCTCTAGAGTTATTTCCCCCTGGAAACATCGAAGCATAAATAAAAAGATGCTAAAACAAACTGTTCACCAAATAAAATAATTTGGTAATCTCAATAAGTTTCTAGCGTGAACAATAATTCCGTGTAGACAGAAAACTGTTTTCCTTTCTTCTTTTTAAAATATTGAAACAAACAAAAAACATTTATGAATAAACTGAAAAGATTCCATTTGGTTGCTTTTATTATGTTTGAAACGGCTATACAGAATTTTTTTTTACCTTTCCGGCAATTCAAACTTAAGCCGCACTTTTAGAAACAAAAAGCCTACCCTCTTCAAAAAAAAAAAAAAAAAAAAAAATCGAAAATTTTATTTATTTACGAAAAAAAAATCAGACGCAAGTCACGCACGTATTAATATTTTTAAACGTTATTTTTCAAGGTCACAAAATCCTAAATCGTCGCAGTCCAGTGGATAAAATATTTTACAAAATACCTTTCCCTTTCATTCACATTTCAGGTTCGAGCCTTCCTATGTCGCTAATTTTTTTCAGCTCACTCGGGCACTCGCTGCTATTTTTATTGAAACAAAAGTTGTTTTTATTTATTTATTTATTTATTATTTATTTTTTTGGGAAGGGGTCTTTCCAGCGCCCTGGCAACAAAGGTACTCAATATCCGGAGAATAGTTTCTTTTCTTTGTATCCCTTCTGCCGAAATATCTGGTGGAGAGGGTATCATGTATTTCTTTGGGGGGGGGGAGATTACATTTACATGTTTTTATTTATTTGATTTACGTTTCCTTTATTTTTGAAATTGTTGTGGGGTTATCGACGTAGCCCATAACGAAAATGGTCAATATCCTTAGTATAAGCAGGTGTATTCCAAACGGAACTTCATGTCAACCCGAGCAACACCGGGCACCAATGCTAGTATATATATGTATATATAAATTCGTATCTCTTTCTGCTTGTTTGTTTGTTCACAATTTGATTAATATATACAAAAGTTCCATTACTTTATATATAAACTAGCAAAAGTACCCGTCGTTCACTGGGTTCAAAAACAGCCTACAGAAAATGGACTATGATTTATGAAAGTATGATAAGTTATGAAAACGATGGGTTGTAAAGAGATAGCTTTGAATTTGGGGGTATCAAAACCAAAGCAAAATATGATGAAAGTAAAAATAAAATAGATAAACCCCATAATTTATTATACCATACCTGCTCACACTAAAAAACTTATCACAATATTCTGTGGATCTATATTAAAAAACCTTGTTAAACTTTGTGACATATTTCCATTCTATGGAGGTCAGGTGCGAACGAACACCCCATAATTTTATTATACCATATTTCCTCAAACTGAAACATAATTATCAAAGTATACTTACGCAGATAGATATGAAAAGTCTTTATAAAAGTTTGTGTCTATTTCCATTCTATGGAAGCCAGCCGCGAATGCAGACTGCCACAATTTTATTATATCATCCCAATTTAAGTTAAAACATACTTATCAAAGTAGTATTATGTACATCTATATCAAAAACAGTTGTAAACGTTTTTTTTTTTTAATTTTTAAATTTTTTATTTTCATACTTTGTGGACCAGGCGCGTACGCAGACCCCACAATTTTAATGAATCATCATTATGCCAGATCAAACATACCCATTCTTGTGTCTCGATACATATTCTATCATTATATGGTATCAGTTTTCTATAATAGTCAACTATATAGGAGCCCATTCGTGACCAGGTATTTATTTGCTCCCCCACCGAGCAAATTAGGCACAAGGTCAATTTTTAATGTGAGGAGTGAAGGGAAAATGGAGACCAGCTCCCCGGGGAGTAGGAGAGCTGGATAGTGACAATTGGTATGAAGGGTTGCCCCTACATTGACCAAGGTCTTATTTGTGGGGTTGCCCCCACATACGATGTTTGCTTGCAGTATCTGCCGGAACAGATGGTATTTATTTGCTCCCCCACTGAGCAAATTAGGCAGAAGGCCGTTTTTAATGTGAGGTAAAAACCAGCTCCCCTAAAAGTAGGCAAAAAGGGGGGCACTCTGGTTACCAAAAATAATAATTGTCCCAGTATAGAGGGTTTCCCCTCCATTGACTGGTACAAATTATCTTAAGTGCAGTATCTGCCGGAACAGATACTACGCTTTGATCTTGGCCCGAAAGCCGCGAAGGTGGCATATTCGTGACCAAACACAGACGTTCATCTTTATATTATAGATACATGAAATAGTATAGTTTGATTCTTGTAAAGTATACAAGAGGTAACCTAATTTGCATATTACATTAAGGAAAATCGATTTTACTAAATAGGTATATGTTAGTTACTGTTTCTAGTAAGATAATTGTTTTAAGTGTTCTATTTAGGATTGTTATTTAAATCAACTGTAAATAAATATATTATCAATATAATTGTTGGGTTAATTTATTTGGAATTATTTCCGACATCGATTTTTTGTTAGAAACTTCGAAACATTACAAAGTCTTCACCAAATAAAATAATTTGGTAATCTCAATAAGTTTCCAGCGTAAAAAAAATGATTCCGCGTAGATAAAAATGTTTTGCTATTTTTTTTTAATAAAAAAAAAGTTCGTTTTTATTATTCTTGAAACTGCTATACAGAATATTTGACCATTCCAGGAATCGAAAGTTAAACCACACTTTTCGAAACAAAAATCCCCCCCCCCCAAAAAAAAAACAACAACGTCCTTCATTTACGAAAAAAAAAAGTCAGTAAAAAGGTAAGTCATGCACGCGGTCATGTTTACAAATGTTATTTTAAAGGTCATAACGTCATAAGTCGTCGTGGTACAATTCGCAAAATCGTTTGCAAATTACCTTTTCCCTTCTTTTCCGCCTTCGCGTTCCAGGTTCGAGCCTGATACGCGGCTAATATTTTTATACGGGTACGCGCTGCTATTTTTATTATTTATTTTTTTTTACATAGGCATCACCACATTATCAAGGCCAAGAGGCCACTCAAGGATAAGGGTTAAAGAGTGTACAGTAGAAATTGGACAATATAGTAATCATTAGTAATGAAAATTTGGTAAATTTGATAACTTATATGGAACGGCTCATCAAGAACTTATTTACGTTAGACTTGAAGACAACCATATTGTAGTCAGCCGGAAAGCAGGAAAACGGAAGACAATTCCACAGGCGTGCAGTTCTAAGAAAGAAGCTTTGTTCATGAAATCTACGTTTAGGTTTTGGCACAGATAAAGAGTGGGGGGGAATTATTGATAGTGTTTACAGCTAGACGAGTGTTTCTTGTGAAAGTTTGGCGAGGGGGGACCATAGATTGAAGCTCAGTCGAACACTTTCCATGAAAATAATGATAAAGCAGAGACAAACTCACAACATCTCTCCTGTGAGATAGAGGTTGCAAGGAAGAGAAAAGGACATCTCCTACGAGGCTACGAAGTCTGAAACAAATGTTGTTTTGATTCATTTATTTTTGGGGGGGGGGGATAAGCGAACTGGCAACAAAAATTGCTCACTATCCGGAGAGTAGCTTCTCTTTGTATCCCTTCTGCCGAAATATATGGTGGAAAGGGCATCACATACTTTTTTTTTTGGGGGGGGGGGGCGATTACATTTACATGTTTTTATCCGTTCTTTTTTTGAAATTGTTGTGGAGTTATCGGCGTTGTCCATAATGAAAATGATCAATAGTCTTAGTATAGCAGGTATGTTCCAAATGTCGAACCGGGTAACGTCGAGTACCCATGCTAGTATTAAATATACGTTCAGTAATATCATACGTCATAATTTTACCAGACCTTGTCAATAGTTTAAGTATATCAAGCACTATCATCCTGGTTACACCAGTCTTGTCAAGTGTATGCTTCATGCGTGCCAATATGACATTAAAACGTGCTTGCCCAAATCCATTTTATAGTATTCTTAGTTTATCCCTAGCCACGAGGACTAATATATTTATATACATATACTCCTTAAATTAAATTCATATTATATATACAAAAGCTTGCTGCTTCTACATAATTGGAATGAGATTTTGTAGCCGATAAATGGGGTTTTCAGATAAAAACAATGATTTCAACTGATTTTTTTTGGTTAATAAGTTAAAATTGTTCCAAATTATGCAGTCGAAATTACTTGAATATTACTGAATTATTTAAAAAAAAAAAACTTTAATCGTGTAAGCAGGTGAAAAATTGCCGCTATCTTTGTTTAATTCGTACAGAAAATTACCTCCCTTTTGAACTATCCCGTATTTTACGATCGTTTCCATCAAATTCTATATTTTTATTTTATTTAATAAGAATTTTTCAAATTTTCGTCAGTTTGGGATATACTCATCTTTAAAAATACGAGGAATACGTAGATAGCATGGTTTTTATGTGAAATTAAGTTTTACGGCTTTCGGTAATCTCGTCCCAAGTCTGTAGAAGCGCCAAAAGATTTATTTGTATGAAACAAACCCGGATTCCCGGCGTTTCCCGAGTGTTTGGATGTGTGTGTTGAGAAAAAAAAAGTGGTTGTAGGCAGACAGGCTCGAACCCGTGCCGCGAAAGAGACAAAGAACGTGAAAAAAGTGACGTCTTTGCCGTTGTGTCCATCGCAAAACCAGAAGTGGCGAAGGTTTAAATTAAGGCTAGTCAATCGAAAAGAGGGGATGGCTTTCGAAAATATCAGCGAAAAAAAGCGACCCCTCCTTATAGAAACGTGCCCAGTTGAGAGTGAAGCAATTAATGATTTTAGCCAATTTTGTGACATTTGTCGTCCGAAAGATCGAGCTTCAAAACAATAGCGATCTCGGGAAAATCTGTCGCCTTTGCCGAAAGTTTTAGGCAGACATACATACATACATAATACATACATACATACATTTAAACAAACAGTTGAGGTTTATATTATAGATTTATATCATACTAGCGTGGGTGCTCGGCCTTGCCCGTATGTTTGGAAGTGTAAAAAGAAAAAAAGTGTTGGTAGGAAGGTAGGCTCGAACCCGAAGCCTTGAAGCGAAGGTTGAAAAGAAAGTGTAAAAAAACATGACATCTTACCGCTCGACCACGACGGGACAAGAACTACAAAGTGTTTTAATTTAACTATTAAAAGATTAAGTGACAGGTGCGTAAATGTAATGACATCAAACATCACGCCATAGAGGAATGAAATCACGCACTTAACTTTGGCTGCAAGTCGGTTTTCCCATCATGTTGGGGTAAACTAGCTCCCCATAAAAAGGGAGTGTCAAAATGAATAACAATTGTCTGATATGACGGGTTTTGGCCGCATTGATCAAAGCTCATTGCTTTCTGGACGTCCCTAGCACAAGTGCCAGGGAGATGCCTTTTCTGCAGATTCAGTTTAGCTTATATACGGAAAAGCCAAACCAACACGCGGAGATTTTTTTTTAAATCGCGAAAATAGCGTGTAAACGTCTCCCAAATTAAAAATACACACGACCTCGTTTCGTGAATCCTAGATATTACAATCTAGGGAGCATATAAAAAGTTCTAAGAAACAGTGACCCCCCCACCACCTCCGAGTGACATCTCAAAAGCCTTTGCCGGTCTTACAGAAAATGTGCACACACTAACACACATTTTGGTAATAGACCAGCGTGGGTGCCCGGCGTTGCCCGGGTGTTTTGTAGGTGTAAAAAAAAAAGAAGTTTTGGTAGATAAGCTTCAACCCGATGCCTTAAGGTCAATAGCCTAATAAGTTACCGCGACGCTACAAGTGCAGTGGAATTGAGAATGGATGAAATTAAACGATTAAAAATTGACAGGTGCATAAATTTAATTTAAAGGTGTTGGGGAAAACCAGCTCCCCATAAAAAGGGGAGTGTCTAAATGAATAGCAATTGTATCATAAGGGGGTTCCCCGCATTGATCAAAGCTGATTGCTTTTCTGCACGTCCCTGCCACGAGTGGCAGGGAGAAGTGTTTGCTATGTATTTAGTTTTGCTTTTATACTGAAAAGCCAAACAAACACGCGGAGAGTAAAAAATATCGACAAAATTAGCGTGTTGAAGTCGCCCAAATAAAAGATAAACACGACCTGGTTTCGTGAATCATAGATATTATAATCTATGTAGTATATAAAAAGTTCTAAGAGGCAGTGATAACCCCCCCCCCCCGTGCGCCCCCTCAAAAAACCTTTGCCGGACATAGACAAAATGTACACACACTAACACACATTTTGACTTTTATATACAGAGAAGATGTATAAAAGTGACTTAGAAAATATAATGCATGTGGTCTCGAATCTACGTTACCCTCTATGTGCCAAATTTCTACGTGAACCCACATCTAAGAGACCCGTTGAGATAAAACCCTTGTAAAAATTTTTTTTAATTTAAACTATATGTATGAGCTATATATGAGAAACAAATGGAGTCTTTTTTAGCACACACACGTACGTACATATAATCATGTATCTATATTTGTCTGTCTTTACCATGCGTGTTATGCCTCAACAATCTAATATTTAGCCCTCTACCACCATTACCGCTAGAGAGATCTTATTTTACAAAAGCACAGGAAATTGCCTCCACCCAAAATCTAGACAGGCGGAGTTGAATCAACGAGGCGGAGACATTTGGGTCAGTCAATGTTCATGTAAGCCACGCTGTCCCAACGGACCTCGACATCTTTTGGATGCGTCCATGCGTCGGTAAGTCGATATGTCACTTCAGTTGGAAATAATACTTTATTGCTAAATTTTCAGATTCAACAGTGGCATGTTATGTTTAATATTGAAAATAAGGTTTAAAATATGTTACAACTATGCTTTTATGTTACGAAGTTTTAAATAGTAATAACGGGGGGGATGAGGGGGGTCACCCGACTTTGCCAGGTCGTAAAATACACTTAAATATGATATTCTAATTCGTCCAGATTTTGTATATAATATTATATTTCAAAAGTAAAAAAAAAAGGTATTTAGGTGCCATCAGCTAGAACCGAAACCAAAACTGTAGCATTCAAAGCTGGTGACGTTACCACTGTACTAACATGACACACATATGACCTGATTAAAAATAAACCATCTGTGCCTAAATCAAAACGTAGATTCCATGAACAAAACTTCTTTCTTAGAAGTGCACGCCTGTGGAACTCTCTTCCGTTTGCCTGCTTCCCACCTGACTAGAACTTGGATGTCTTCAAGTCCATCATAAACAAATCCCTGATGAACCGCCCCCTTAAGTAAGACACTTTATCAAATCTCCAATACTAACGATTACTACGATACTATCCTATTGATTGCTGTACACGCAATAACCCTTATCCCCGAGTGGCTTCCTGGCCTTGATAAGTTGTGACCTCCATGTAAAAAAAAAGATACATGTACGAAATGTATAACGATTTTTACAATTTTGACCCTTTTTGACCCCTTGAAAACTAATTTAACTGGCTAAAGACCCATAAAAAACGGTCCATAAAAATCTTATCATTTGAGGCCCCTAGCGCCACTCTGCGACTTTTAGTTTCAGAAGAGATAGACTTTGAAAATAGGGAAACAGACATATAGCCTTTTATATATTAGAAGATCTTTAAAATCTATATAATTATAAAACTCAAATGACCTTGTAACGATTTATGTAACCCACTTTCCGGTTTACGACATCCGGTTGCGCATGCGTGCATAACCCGCGCACTCAAATATTAACGTTATTATTTCGAAATTATTATTAACATGGGAAGAGTGGGGTTTAAAATAACTTAAACGTAATACTGAAATGAACGATTAAAAAAAAAAAGACAGTATTAACAATTGTTATTTGGATAATTTAAACGTGAAAAAACAAACAAACAAACAAAAGAACAATTGGGATGCTGAAATGTTAACGTTATTATTTCGAAATTATTATTTAACATGGGAAGAGTGCGGTTTAAAATAACTTAAACGTAATACAGAAATGAACGATGTAAAAAAAAAAGCAGATGTATCAAAATTTGAATTTAACTATAATAAGTATTATGGTACCTGTTCAGTGCACATTTACCTATAAGTATGGCCAACCACTTATAATTCAGTAACTGTAAATTTTTTTTCCAAAATAATCAATTATAATAAACAGAACGATTCATAGAAATCTATCTATATTCTTTTTTCATTTTAATATACTTTCATAGAAATGTTTCTGTTATGCCAAAAAAAACCCAACTATTTTCTTTACGTCACAAGTGTCACGCTCATACATGAATTCCATAGCTAATATAACATGCTGAACTAACGAGTCACGGGTAGTCTAGTATTACGATAGAAATATGTTGCGATTACGATTGAAATCGGATTTACATTGTGTAAAGAGGGAAAAACGTTGTGCTACAGTTTATTGCTGAGTCTCATTTAAAAACAAATGTCTGGTTTCAGCTCTTATATAGTCTTAAGGAGCAGAGATCACTCTAGTACATCACGTGTCAGGGGCAGATAACTTCCCGGTAATACACAATAACACAGGAGTAGATAACTCTTTTATCTGTAAAAGCTAGACTGTTATGATTATGATAGAAATAGAATTTACTCTTTAAAAAGGTATAAAGAAATGACAGAACTCCTCTTCACTAACGCTGCAATTCGCGCCAACTACTGCCGAAAGGATATCTAGCAGAACTTCTCGTGAGTTAAATCGTAATTCACGACACGAACTCCCAACTTCGAGGTTTCTTCTCAGCTGTCAAGCACTCGACTGCTACAGATCCACCGACCGTAGATCCTGTATGTAATGAAAGCAAAGTGTAGTGCATTATACAACCA
The DNA here is from genome assembly GCF_053919585.1 of Euprymna scolopes. Taxonomy (NCBI): domain Eukaryota; kingdom Metazoa; phylum Mollusca; class Cephalopoda; order Sepiida; family Sepiolidae; genus Euprymna; species Euprymna scolopes. The sequence continues at coordinate 67,663,986 of NC_136507.1, forward strand.
ATCTTGATTGTATTAACGTAAAAATCTACTGATTCCTATGTCCACCTGGATTGTTTTAAATTTTCATATGCTTCAAAAAACGCCGTTCGGTGAAATGCTCTCACTGGTTCCATTTCTATTTGTTCTTCATCTAACTGATCTTCATTATATATCTTTAGGTAGAGAGAGTGCAGAAAAAGGTGGAAAGAAACTAGCAATTTGTAGCTTAGTCACCAATTTCACCTTCCCGATTCACCCGACTACATAACCTTCAGTAAACAAATAATAGAAGCTTAAAAGAGCAATTAAACAATTGCTAGATTGAGCTAAAAGTCCGGTGATATTTCTTTGTTCTATAGAAAAAAAAAAACAATTAGATACATATACAGAGAAGTACTGTGCTGAAGTCGAAGTTTCAACGGCGTTTTCCGTAACGTAATGTAACTGTCGGGATATGCCGAAACGGTATATGCCAATGAAATTGAAGTAAGCAAAAAAAAAAAAAAAAATTAATCAATTTGATGAAAACTTAATGAAACCATCAGATATTACCAACAGAAGACACTGCACCATCTCTATATAATTATTTTGTTAGGTGAAAGGACAGTTTAGTTACAAAATATCTTCCCTCATGTTAAGAATGGAACAAATAATAACGTTATTATTTCAGCACAGTACTTTCTCTGCATAACTACCGGAAATTTTTTCATTAAACAAAAACAACAAAAAATATTTTTAAAAGATAATACAACCCTCAAAATTTAATCTCCCAAACAATGGCTGCTCGTTTCGGTCTCATTTTCAATCTTATATAGTTTGAAGGTTAGATTACTGTTGGATTTTATTCTAAGTATAACTTGCTATATTACACCAGTTTTCCAACAAAACTGTGTATAGCACAGTTAATAAACATTCACTTTATAAACGCACAAAGATTGAATTCTGACGGCTATATTTCGTCCGAAAAAACAACAACAAAAAAAAGAATTTTTTTCATATAATGGTAATGATATGGTATATGCCATTATCAAAGAATAAGTATATGTGATTATATAATAATAATAATAATAATAATAATAATAATAATAATATGTTATATGCCATTGTATAATGATAATATGTCATATGTAATTATCTAATAATAATGATATGGTATATGCCATTATAAAAGAATAAATATATGGTATATGTAATTATATAATATGATGATATGGTATATATCATTGTATAATATATATATAATATATATATATTAGTGATGAACGATTCCAATATATTTCCCGATTCCGATACAATTACCGATTCTGATTGTAAATCTCTAAATATTTAACTATGAAATAAAATGGAGGTGGAAGGACCTGGATACTCAACGTTTCGCCCGATTTATGCGGGCTTCTTCAAGAGGGATTGTCATTGACCATCCCTCTTGAAGAAGCCCGCATAAATCGGGCGAAACGTTGAGTATCCAGGTCCTTCCACCTTCATTTTATTTCATATCGTCGGATTTAATCCAGCTCAACAATCATGTTTAACTATAAAAGTGTTATTTTGTCCCGATTACTGTAAAAACGCATCATAAATTTGCCTATGATTACTCAAACGTAAAAACACACTTGTGAGAGGATGAGCTAGAGATCTGGAAGTTTAAAATCAATAAATATTTTTCATCTTATTACTACAAGCAGTGGATGATGTTTCTTAAACTAAAATTAAATAAAAAAAAGAAGATAATTTAAAGAATCGGTTTTAGCACCAGGAAATAGGCTCAAATTTTCCCGATTCCGATACCGATAAAGCTCCGATTTTTCCGACTCCGAATAATCGTTCGAACACACAGACACGTTTTGTTTTGTTTACAGAAAATTTAGATAAGTCATCAGTACCGTCGGTTTCAAACTCGATAATTAGGAACCATTTTAGATACCCATATCAAGATCTTTCAGCCAATACCCATCTCTTTGTGTGATTTAGTTATGCTTTTAAACTAGTCCAGTACTGAGTTTGTGTTTGCCCACAGATTAAGGTTTCATTTTCCTTCTATCTCTTACTATTTCTCTAATTATAGACTTGCTAGCTAGACCGATTTCACTTTTGCCCGGGATTATTAGCCATCAGGTTGGCTTATTAACATTTTCCTTGTGGTATTTTAAAGTTTGCTAACCTATTAACTCTGTATTCTATGCCTAAAAGAAGGAGAGATATGCGTATCTAAAACGATCCCTATATATCGAGTTTGAAACCGACGGTACCGATGACTTATCTAAACTTTCTGTAAACAAAACAAAACATAAATAATACGTTCGTATTTTCGGATTTTCCTTATAATTGAGCACTCTGCGAAATTTCTCCCCCCCCCATAATTATATATATATATATATAAATATATATATATATATATATATGTATGTATATATATATAATGCTGGAGACATAAAATAGAGAGATAAATGAATAACAACAATGGTTTGCTTGGAAACTAAACTGCAGATAAACAATTCACGACCAGTTTATTGACGAGGCACCCACGCAAAGTCATCGAGTCGAAAGATTGTTTTCTTGTTATCTTATCAAAAACAAAAATGTTGGTTTCTTTAATAAGGCGTGACACACAAAAAAGCAAAGAAAACGTTTTCAAACGATTCGAAGAGATAAAAAAAAAAAAGAAACTTACCGAACGGTTTTTGATGACTCAGTTAATTTGTACACATCACTGATTCGAGGCAAAGAAACATAAAAGGGGGTCACAAGGTACATTTGTCTGAGGGTCCGGTGATTGGTGGGGTGCGGTCTTGGGATGGAGTAGGACAAGAGAGATAAAGAAAATAGATTTTTTTTTTTCATTTTGCTTTTTTACCCTTCTATTCATACCTAACAGAAATTGTACATACCCGTCTCTCTCTCTCTCTCTCTCTCTCTCTCTCTCTCTCTCTAATTTTTTTTGTATGTATGGATATTCATATTAAAAACCATTTTTTCTATTTATTTAATGCATTTATTTGCTTCTCGACCAAAGCAAATTAGGCACAAGGCTGTTTTTAATGCTCCCCTAAAAGTAGGTAAAAAGGGGGCACTCTGGTTACCAAAAATAATTGTCCCAGAATAGAGGGTTTCCCCTCCATTGACTGGTACAAATTATCTTAAGTGCAGCATCTGCAGAACAGATACTACACTTTGATCCCGGCCCGAAGGCCAAGAACAACAGAAAAAAGGCAAGGTATTTATTTGCTCCCCCACCGAGCAAATTGAGCACAAGGCCGATTTTTAAAGTGAGGAGTGAAGGGGAAATGGGGACCAACTCCCCGGGTAGTAGGGGAGCTGGATAGTGACAATTGGTATGAAGGGTTGCCCCTACATTGACCAAGGTCTTATATGTAGGGTTACCCCCACATATAGTCTTTGCTTGCAGTATCTACTGGAACAGATACTACCCTTCGATCCTGGCCCGAAGGCCAAGAACAACAGAAAAAGGCAAGCCTATTTTCTATTTATTTAAATAGAAAATACAATGTTATTATATACGAGTCGTAGAATTGCATTCACTCGCAAAAGATCTAACTGATTTGCATATTTTTTAAACATTCATTTTAATTAATTCCCTCTTAGTTTTTTTTCGGTTTTCTTATGGGATGATCATCTTTAGTTAATTATTACGTGTCATTATATTCATGCAGATATTCTACATAATTTATACTTGCGTAATATTTGCGTAAAACGCTTCAAGTAAACACAAATCTCATATATATATATATATATATATATATATATATATATATATGTTTATATATATATATATATATATATATGTTTATATATATTTGTTTTAAAAAAATTGCCTCTATCGACTTTATATATTGTAACTTATCATTTAACGCCATTTACTGTATGTTTTAACTTATCACCACCTAACGTCGTTTACTGTATATTTTAGTTTTCACTTTTAATTCTCATTTTCGTTCCTTCGCACTTTTACTTTAACAGCTGATGATGATTCGTGGACGAATCGAAAGCGCTCGCGACAGCAACAATTATGGAACTTTTATTAATATTTTTGACTTTGATACAAAAAAGATTATACGGAAAATCAAAAAATTAAAAAAAAGAATCATAAAGCAAAGTGTCTCCGTTGCATTTAATAATATTTGCTTGAATGAAAAAATGCTGCCTAAATATACCAATTTCATATATATACGTGCTTCGATAACTTAGGCAGTTTTTTTTTCAGACCAAAATATTGAAAGGAAAATAAGTATGGAGTTGAAGAATACGCGCGTTTCAGCTTTAATTTCATTCGAAGATTAGAATGAAATACTATTCTTCAATTCTACGTTCATTTTCTTTTTAATATTTTTGTCTGCTGAATACGGTCTCAACCAAAACACACGCATACACATATAAGAGCCCCTTACTGGGGACCAACACTTGATCTCATTATGAAATACTTAAATATCTAAATTTTCAACTAAGGTTCTCTTTTACCTGTTAAAGAAAGAACAATAATCGACCCGATAACTACGTTATAGCACATATTTCCTGTGGTCTCTTTGTTTTACCGGATTCTAGAAAAATTTTAGCTAGTCTAGTGGAGTATCACACAATATGCTGTTACTTGGGGTAACATCAGTGATATTCTCCTGAAGGTTGAACGTTCAATCCTCAGTAAGGGCGACGGAAAGAAAAAATACACTGAGGATTGAACCTTCAACCTTCAGGAGAATATCACTTTTACAATTAATTTTCCCCAGTACTCCAACCACTGCGCCACGAATCCTTGCGAACAATTCTAGTACGAATTTAGGAGCGTTAAACCTATTTTTTGATTCCCGAGTTTGACAGAAACATTCCCGAGTTCAACAAGATTCACCTGAAGAGGGTCGGAGGTTACATCGACCGAAACGTTGTGAAAATCACATACAAGATAAGAACAGTAGTCTGCTGAATAATAATAATAATACAAATAACAAATCCTCGTCTCAAAGATTCAGAAACGTCATACATTTATTTATTGCAGACTCTCATCCTCATCTTTTTTAGTTGTTGTTTCGCAACGTTTCAGCCAGCTATTCCTCTGGCCTTCGTCAGGTGGTAAACAGCGACGTGATAGGAATGCTGAATCTTCACTATATCCTCAATTGCATAATTGTTGTTGTCTCACTACATTTTTGCCAATTAAGCTTTTGTTCGACTTTGGGTAGGATTGAAACCGCAAAGGATTAGTTGGCCAAAACGTGGGGAGATGACCCCCCCCCAAAAAAAAAGAAAAAAAAACTATGGAAGGCAGTAATTATTGAGAATACAGTTAAAAGACTCAGTATTCCTATGCCGTCGCGGTTTACCACCTGACGAAGGCCAGAAGAATAGTTGGTCGAAACGTTGTGAAACAACTAAATGATGAGGATAATCGTCCGCAAATAAATAAACGGACTACTATTTCATTTCGATTTATTCAAAGCTCTTTTAATAATAAAATGAAGCGGAATATTAAACCTTTACATACATTTGTTTTAGGTCTTCTAATCTTTTCTAATTTATTTACTCTACACATTATTGGCAGTTCTTATAACTTTTGCGTATTACACACACACACACACACACACACACACACACACACACACACACACACACACACACACACACACACACACGATCAGGCGTTTCAAAAGTTATGTCTCGTATTTTTTGTATTATTTCACCCCAATGAATCAGAGCGGACTGCAAATTGTCATTGTTATGACGATTGAACTTATGCATTCATAACCTGGAAGTTTCATCCCTCCGTTGCAAAGGTTAACGATGTGAGACTAAGAAAACAACCTCTATTATGGTCGTGCGTCAGAAGCAGATAAGCGCCATTGAATTCATGAAAATAGTTACAACCATTCTGTATGCACTATCTTCAATAATGACATTCTGGAGCACAAAAAGTCGCTCGCTTGAGTGACTTCGTTACTCTTCAACTTTTTTAGTTAAAAAATAGGATGCTTTACATTTGGAATAACTCTCGTATGACAAAGCTCGCTTTGGACGCTCATGCACAGCCATCGTTCATCGTTGGCAAAAGTGCATAGAGAATGTCATTGACCATGTAGAAAAATTAATTCTAGAACACGAAACGTCGCTAGTCTTAATGGTACTGTTCGCTTCTTCGTAGCTCTTCAACTTTCTGAGTTAAAAGATAGGAGGCTTTAATAATTGTGTGTGTGTGTGTGTGTGTGTGTGTGTGTGTGTGTGTGTGTGTGTGTGTGTGTGTGTAATGCTAATATCTATTACTAAGCAATATTAATAGACAGGTGTAGATATAGAAATGTCAGGAAGGTGAGTAGGTATATAAATTCCGGGGTAATGTGGTCACTCACCTGCAATGAAAAAGAAAAAGTATGTTAATTAAAAAGAAAAAAGCAACATTCTTTAATCACTTTATAATAAAATTAACAACTGGCGAATCCCCATCTTTATGCAGACGAGACTTTATACACGAAAATAAAAATCTATATTTATCCATAGCGAGTTATGAACACAAAAAATAATATTTAGAAAACAAAAAATACATCGTAAATAAAAAAAAAACGATATAGTAAAAAAAGAAAAAGAAAAGAAAAAAAAGAGCAACAAAAAATGCAAGTGAATACATTACTGGAAAACGCTGGGTCGATACAATTTTTCATTCATAGGAATACTTTACCGCTTTTGTTGTACCCCCCTTACGATACAGTCATTAAATTTCCATAAAGAGGCTTACAAACCATTCAACAAGAATTTCATAATTTTACTATCGACTTCAAAAAGAAAAAAAAAGCAGATTGATATCCCAGGGTCATTGCACAAGTAATGTATCCTTTTTTTTAATAAAGGCTAGCGTCTGCTACTTCTACACTAAGAGCGTAGAATTTTCTTTTTTTTTTTTTTTTTGTAATTTTGTTGATTAGGAATGTTTACGTTGGGGACACAAGTGAAGCGAGTTTAGTAGAAATCCTTGTAAAACAAGCGCAAGGATGTCACATTAGGACAGTAAGAGAAGGGCTAAAGTTGGAGCTGATGTTTTATAGCGAATTTCATTCTAAATGACGCAAGGTACTATAGTCGTAGTTTGGTCACCATTTTCAAAATCCCAGGGAAAGCATTCTGTGTTTGGCTTACCGTGACATAAACAATACTGGATAAGATATACATTCCTGTCAAATATAGATATACAAACATATACAGCAAACCAGACATACACGCAACAACATACCATACACACACCACCACAACAAAAAATCATACACACACAACAACAATAACAAACCGTACACACAACGACAATAACAAACCGTACACACAACGACAATAACAAACCGTACACACAACAACAATAACAAACCGTACACACAACAACAATAACAAACCATACACACAACGACAATAACAAACCATACACACAACGACAACAAACCGTACACAACAACAACAACAAACCGTAGACACAACGACAATAACAAACCATACACACAACGACAACAAACCGTACACACAACAACAACAAACCGTACACACAACGACAATAACAAACCGTACACACAACGACAATAACAAACCGTACACACAACGACAATAACAAACCATACACACAACGACAATAACAAACCATACACACAACGACAATAACAAACCATACACACAACAATAACAAACCGTAGACACAACGATAGTAACAAACCATACACACAACGAGAACAAACCGTACACACAACAACAACAAACCGTACACACAATGACAATAACAAACCGTACACACAATGACAATAACAAACCGTAGACACAATGACAATAACAAACCGTAGACACAACGACAATAACAAACCGTAGACACAACGACAATAACAAACCGTAGACACAATGACAATAACAAACCGTAGACACAACGACAATAACAAACCGTAGACACAACGACAATAACAAACCGTAGACACAACAACAACAAACCGTACACACAACGACAATAACAAACCGTAGACACAACGATAATAACAAACCATACACAACAATAACAAACCGTACACACAATGACAATAACAAACCGTAGACACGACAATAACAAACCGTAGACACAATGACAATAACAAACCGTAGACACAATGACAATAACAAACCGTAGACACAACGACAATAACAAACCATACACACAACAACAACAAACCGTACACACAACAACAATAACAAACCGTACACACAACAACAATAACAAACCGTACGCACAACGACAATAACAAACCATACACACAACAACAACAAACCATACCCACAACAACAACAAACCGTACACACAACGATAATAACAAACCATACACACAACAACAACAAACCATACACACAACAACAACAAACCGTACACACACAAAACTATATTTCTGCACAAATATAATAAAGTCACAAGAAATGTTAAAACAAATTATTCTGGGGGAAAAAAAAATTAAAAACAGATCCAATATCCGAAACGATCCGCTCTGCTGTAATCATCCGTGATTAATTGATTTACAAACAAATATTTCAACGAGGAACTTGGGATTAAAAGTTCTTGTTAAATTTTCAAAGACTTCAAATATATGAGAGAGAGAGAGAGAGAGCGAGGGAGAAAGACAGAGAGAGAGAGAGAGAGAGCAAAGGAGAGAATGAGAGAGATCCTATAGACTAATTGCAGAAAGAATGCTCCTAAGGTTTGAGCATGATTAGTCTAGGATCTTCGAGTAATATAACATTGCTTTATTTTTTATCGCTTTCTCTCGATACAGCTTTGATAAAGCGAGGGCGAAACCGGTCAGCTGACTCCCCCATTCTCTTTTTCCTTTTATTTTCTACACCCCGTTAATTTTATTTTAAACGTGGATTTTATTTTAACGTTTTAATCGTGAATGTTCGTCTTTCTTTCACGATTGCATCATATACATATACGTACATATATATATATATACCTCGAGAGAGAGAGGGACGAAGCGAGAGTGATGGAGGATTATTAGACCGGATGTCATAATTTTTAGGTATTAACGAACATTTTTCATTTTTTTATCTTCTCAGTCTGATATATAATCACACACACACACACACACACACACACACACACACACACACACACACACACACACACACACACACACACTGCTCGATGCCTGCATGCCCATATGTCAATGTTTCTGTGTAATATACATCCATAGCTCATTTTTTCCCCCTTCCCTTAAATTAATATTCTTAATTTAATTTTGAACGACTCCATAATTCGAATGGCCCAAGATAACGGACGCCGACCACAAAATTGCTTAATTAATGTCCTCAGAATATTTCGCTAATAATTTCCCGTTGGCATTTGACTTGGAATTCTGCTGACACAATCAGTTTCACGACAGACACCACTGTTGACTATATATGTCATTGTATACTGAAGTCGACTTTGGTTCACCTAACTACAGAGAGTGCTCAGTAACAACGTCTGTACAGAGCATCTTCATTATATGTTTCATTATATTTTTTAAAGATTTTCTTAAATTATCTACCAGAAAAGTAGACATTTTAAAAATAGTGAATGACTTCTATGATGTGACTGACTTTTTCGTTATGAGCACCACCAACATCAAAAGATGGCTGACGATAGCGTTGGGGTGGATTTATAATTATCATTTGAGAAAACTTTGCAATTCTTTCGCATGGGTTCGTTTAGATCTTAAATTTAAGGTACAGTGTTGATCTCAACTTCTGGATTACATATTTATGTCTAGCTCTGTATACATCTCTCTCTCCCCCCCTCTCTCTCTCTCTCTCTCTCTCTCTCTCTTATATATAGCTTAATCGCCATATATATTTTATAACTTATTATTTATTTATCTATTTATTTATTTCATAAGTTTTTATTTCGGTTTCGATTCAAGCTGATGCACCCAAGTCGTATGGATATATTTTTTTTTATTTTTGAAATCACAACTTTATAATATATAAGAATCGATAGAACATTAACTGTATAATAATGCATACGAAATCTGCAAGAATTAAAATATCATATTTAAGCGTATTTTACGATTCGGACTCTGCCGGGCGTTCCTGCTATCTTAGACAAATACTTTTGCATTTTTAACACAAAAGCTACAGTAATATAAGAGCATCTCAATTTACGTTGAACATCTACAGAATGCCAACATCAATATATTGCATATGATTGAATTCTCTGTGGAATTTCCACAGGTCCCGTTAGTTTAACAGTCATTCTTTTAACCTGATGTTAAATTTTCAATAACATTAATAAACGATTATTAATCATGAGCGATATTAACTAAGTTGATGTTATTATAAAATGTTTTGTAGTCAAAAGTGACAAATCCTAGAAAATGTAAAGCATTAACAGCATTGGAAACATTAGGCATCGATATGAGATGAGTTCCGTCTTCAAAGCAAATATATTCTGGCCCTTAATAGTTTATTAGGTCAGAATATTCCAACGTCTATGTAATCAATCACGATATATATTATTTATATATATTATATATATATATATATATATATATAACATTGTGTGAGTTCGTTTCCTATGGACTCGAAAACGGCTTGGCCGAGTTTTATAAAATTTCACACGATGGTTCTTGATGTGCATGGCAGTGTTCTTAGATAGGTTCTGAATCGGAATCTTCCATAATAATCGATTACTGGAATAATTCGATGGAATAAAAACAGGCGATTTTGACTAAAGTGAACACCTCACACAGCCTAGCATCACAAGTGCATTTGAAAAGTTTTATTACCACACAAACCGAAAGGCTGGGCACATAAATTTAATAGTGGGTTCTTTGATATGACGGGGGCGAGTTCGAAATGAATGTTTCTGTTTAGAACACAATTAGAGATTAATACTTGAATTTTAATATAAAATATATTAAAAAAATTTTTTTTATAAATTTACATATTCTCTACAATGCAATGTAGACTACAATGCATTGTGGGCGAAATCACTGCGGGAAGGTATGTGAAGCTTCCCGCGAAAGGAGTTCCTAACTAGAGCAGGCAATCAATCGATTTGAGTAAAAAAGAGGTGATTTCACCGATTTCGATGACAATAAAAGTATAGGATGGAACATTTGTTGATCATCATTCAATCTTGGGCAACGCCGGGTCTCCCTGCTACTGTATATACAGTGTCCCAATAAAAAGTATACACTCTTTAAATTATCTCAACTTGCTACATGAATATGCCATCCAACGTTTTCAAGAGACGTTTAAGAATAAGGAATGGTACTTCCGGTAAGTTGGACTACATCGTCACAATCATCATGACGTAACAGTCTATCTTTATGGTCATCTGCCATACAGATGGGTAGGACAAAGAGTAAGTATCGTAGATAGTCTACGATCAGCGGATTTTACCCCATTGGTTTTTTTTGGAGGGATGAGAAAGTATTTTAAACTCAAGGTTCTCACAAAAACAAAACAAAAAAAAACACAGCTCAATAGTTGAAAGCAGCCATTGAAATAAGATGTGCCAGCATCCCAACTGAACTGATAAGGAACGTTTTGGATTAAATTCAATCAGTGAGCATTGTCAGCTGTTCCTGGACCACAATTGCCAATAACTTGAACACTTTCGATAATTAGATGGTTTCTACATTTGTTCACAATATCTTGATGTATGAAACTTTTATTTATCATAACAAATGTTGATTTTATAGGCAGCTAAAGAGTATACATTTTATTGTGACACCCTATATATATATATATATATATATATATATATATATATATATATATATATATATATATAAAGGAACTTGAATCCTTCAGCCATAATCGAAACCGAAGCCAAAACTTATGAAGAATTCTTGATAAAATTATTTATATAAAAAATATAGATGATTTAAGTGCCATCAGCTATAAGCGTAACCGAAACCAAAACTTAAAAATTCTTGATAAATTATTTATTACAAGAAATGGAAGTACATAGCAATGAAACGACCCGGATGTAAGCGTGACATAGAAAATAACATACTCGTACTAATATATAGATTATTCGTAATTTGCTGTCGAGTTTATCAAGTCTGTGTGACAGATGATTAAAACCGTGAACGAAACTGAAAATTAAAAACAAATGAAAACGGATATTTAACCGATGAACCTTATTTTGATTTGAAAAAATGCTAAATGTGTGGCGATATTTGTGAAAATAATGTTAAGAACGGCATTTTCTACGTAATGTTAGAATTAATCAGAGAGTAGAAATTCAATTTAGGAGTTGAAAAGTTTAGAATTTTGACCACGTGGAAAAAATATAGTGTCCCAAGAGAAGATATGGGAAAGAAAATATAGGGAGTTCTGAAAAATTCGGAGATAAATAGTAGAGAGAATGAATCCCCCCCCCAAAAAAAATGCGAAATCAATTCTGTAATTTGCCAAGATATGAAAGCGTTATATGATCGGCACGTCCTTAGATGTAGCAGCAATACTTGAACGTCTAAGTATTTTCTGGATAACATTTAAACGGTTGGGCCAAATTTGGTTACGCTTTTGGTTTGGTTTAGTTGTTTTGATTTACGGCATATCAAACCCTTTCGCTTTATTTAATGTCGGATCCAGTAATTTTGTTAAATATATATATATATATATATATATATACACTTCAAGTTCTTTATATCTTCAAATATTTATCCATAGTGCTTAGTTTGGTTTACGGCATATCAACTGTTTTTCCAATTGTTTGCTGTTTAATCCAGTTATTTTGGGAAAACACTTTGTCCTTTAAGTTCTTTATATTTTCAAATATTTATCCATGGTGTTTGGTCTGGTTGTTTTGTAGAGGAAATTTTGAACAAGTTTTATGTTTCAGGTTCTTTATATCTTTTAATATTTATTCATGGTGTTTGTTTTGTTTCGCGGCATATCAGCTATTTTCCAGTTATTTAATGCTGAAACCAGTAATTTTAGAAAAAAATGTATGCTTCAAGTTCTTTATATTTTCAAATATTTAATCATGGTATTTTGTTTGGTTGTTATGTAAAGAAAATTTGATGTTTTGGTTTTTTAACTTTGCAGAGTATTATTGAGTTTTGCGAAGGGAAAGGGGAAAACAATAATGTCATGTTTGGTGTATTTCAAACCAGGAAACTAGTATCTTCAGAAATGCCTTATTTTGTCCCATTCTGTACTCTAGCAAGGCATGGAAGCGTGCTTCTTGTGATACTTCCGCCGATGTTGCAGCAGTACTCTACCTTGGATATATTTTGGGGTGTATTTGAACCGCTGCGTCATTTTTTTGTTGTTCTTAAAACTTCAAAGGGTCGGTCTATTTTTAAATTGAAAAGAAAATAATAATTCGGAGAAAGTTGAAATTACCACACAAAATACTTTTTTCTAAACTTTGTATTTTTTGAGCAATCAAATTTAAACAGACAATAATTTGTGATTTTAGTCATCACTGGACACATGTATCCAGAAAAATAAAACTGAGTTTTAAAGAAAAGGAAATAATAAAATCCATTCAATAATTGATGTTTTAAAGTTTATTATCCATTTTCATATCAAGTTAAGTGATGTTGCACCGGTAGTCTACCTTGGAACATAGATATATTCTGAGATATATTTGAACCGCTGCGCCAAATTTGGTTAAAGTTTTGATAAGAAACAAGCCGAGCACGCAGAATCCCTCTCCATGAGTAAAATATTTACTTTAACCATGACTAATGTTTGTGCAAAATTAAAAGAAAGAAATCCAAGGCGTCGTTATTGAGAAAATTACGGGCGAACGATTTGGGGGCAAATTTTACCCCTATAATGCCACGTAGGGGGGCAAACAGAGCTATCCCGGAAAATCCGTTCTGGCAAAAATTTACTTTCACCATGACTAATATCTGTGCAAATCCCCCCCCCCCAAAAAAAAGAAAAGTCTAAGGCGTGGTTATTGAGAAAAGTGCGAACAAACTAACGGGAGTAAATTACTAGGTCTAATCTCTCGGGGTAACTACAAATATTACATCTTTTCAAGACGAGTATTTATACATTAGCAAATAAGAAACGCGCATGATGGATTGCATTGGAATTAATCGTTTTCGCAGATATATATATATATATATATATATATATATATATATATATAAAATGAAAATGATTAATTTTGTTTTTAAAAGATTTATTCATTTATAATGGTGGTTCTTTCTTTTCATCTTCATCAGTAATTGGAATTAATGACGAAGAATCATAATTAGAGATAATTTACTCGGTTTATTAATTAACGAACGTCTCAGTTCAACTAATCCATCTCAACTTTCGGACCAGGCATAATGAAAAGAAGTGAAAGCAGATAAATATTATTCGATTATTAGCCGACAATATAGCCACCACAGTAGGCGTCAGGGTTTTAAAGGCTTTTTTTTTCAGGCTAAATCTCGTTGACACCTTTAACGTAAGTACCGGTACGGTAGTAGATGCACCAGCCTAGATGGGCAATAATACTTCATGGGTGTATCATGGCTTTATAAATGTATAGAATACTCTCTGGAGGTGAGTAATTTTCTAGCACGGTAGAGGGAGCCCATTTTTTTTTTTTTTTTTACTCATGTTCACCCCTTACAAAGCATATCGCCACTTGGACGTAAGGGGCTACTTTTTGGGGCCATGTCTAGGAAAGATTAACAAGATATGTGTTTATGTCACATTTAAACTTCTGCATATCAGTACAGCCAAGGAAGTAACCATGGCTATGTCCTCGACGGATTTGTTCCAAGCAAACGAAATAATTATGTGACACGAATAAGTCTAATCTTACTAAAATAGAATATCGCTAAAACTTTCCAGGAAGTTCGCATGGTTCTCAAATTTTAAAGATGAAGATTGGTTATTTTTATTATTTGGATTCTTCGGACGACTGTTCTCGTCTTAAGTGTTATTTTCACAACGTTTCGGTCGATGTAACTTCCAACATTCTTTAGGTACGTACCTCTTGTCGACATCTGGAATCTAACCGTCAAACTCGATCTGTAAGGAATTTGGAATTCAACACATTATTTAATCCACGGGGGCAACCTGCTCTCGTTCCGTCAGCCACGACTGTGTAGAACTCCTAATTAAAAGGTGACTGTGTTTTTTGAGTGTCGCCCGCAGTGAGGATTGAACTTAAACCTTCAAAAGAGTATAACTTTACAACTGAATTTTACCAAGTACTTTATCAACTAAGCTACGGGTCCTTGTGCAGATACCAGAGTTTCGACAAAATACACCTGAAATAGAACGAATATTACACCGACCGAAACGTTGTTAAAAGTAGCACTCAAAACGAGAACAGTCGTTCGAAGAATCGCGGAGTAGAATTCACCCAGAATTCAACCCTCAGGCCATGTATCTTAAAGTATCCTCTCACCATATTTCTCTTCCTTCAGTTTTCACCCCCAATCTATATCTATATATTAATACGATAGCGTGTGTTATTTTCTGTGTCACGCTTACATCCGGGTCGTTTAATTGTTATGCACTTCCATTTCTTGTCATAAATAATTTTACCAAGAATTCTTCATAAGTATTGGTTTCGGTTATAGCTGATAGCACTTAAGTCATCTATTTTTTTTATAAATAATTTTATCAAGAATTCTTCCTAAGTATCGGTTATGGCTAAAGGAACGCAAGTGTTATATATATATATATATATTTTTTTTCATAAGTTTTTATTTCGGTTTCAATTCAAGCTGATGCACCCAAGTCATATGGATATATATTTTTTTATTTTTGGAAATCGCAACTTTATAATATTTAAAAATCGATAGACCATTAACTCTATAATAATATATACGAAATCTGCAAGAATTAAAATATCATATTTAAGCGTACTTTTCGACCGGGCTTTACATGCTAGCTTAGATAAATATTTTTGCAGTTTTAACAAAAAATCTACAATAATATCAGAGCATCTCTATTTACACTGAACATCTACCGAATGCCAACATCAATATATTACACATGAATGAGTCCCCAGTGGAATTTCCATAGATCTCGCTAGTATTTCATAAATCTTTATCCTCGAGTGTTTATCAGCCTTGATAAATGTGACTCATTAGTAAAAAAAAAAAAATCACTCTTTAAGACGCTCAAAAATTTTCAGATGATTCTAAAGATTTTTTCACTCGTAGGACGCGTATCTCCGTTAGTCTGCGCTACTTCCTTTTTTCATATCTAGTTTTATTTTGTTGTTTACGCAGGCACTTTGCAGGAACATATGTGCAGTTTATCATTTGAAAAGAAGTAATCTAATAAAGCCATGTCCGTCCTCGCAATGAATACGTCTGCCAACGTGGCGTTTTGTGATAATTAACAAATTAGACACAGCCAAGAACAAATTCACCGACATTGTGTTTAACAAAAAACGCGTTCGGGTGAAAGAACAACCGTGTCTTTATTAAGGAGATCGCGGTAAGGAGTTGTCTCCCTTTGTTAGATTCATTTGGTTACTTCTATTTAAATAACTAAATGAAAACGTATTTCTACTTTCAACATCTGGTGTCTTTTATTTAATCAACAACAGAGTTATTTGATACAAGGACACGCCGCAGAGTTTATAATATATATATATATATATATATATATATATATATATATATATATATATAGTGAACGTCTAATACTGATTTTTGTAAAATTATTCTTTGGACCTCACGCATTACATAGCAACTATTTTGAAATCTATTCATCGTCGTCGAAAGATATATTTACTCATCGTTGAAACTACTCGGCTTAACATTCACAGGAAACATCAATTGGAACAAATCCGTCGAGGTCATAGCCAAGGTTGCTGCAAATAAAATGGGCTCCCACTACCGTGTTAGAGAATTACTCCCCCCCCCCCGAGAGTATCCTATACATTTACAAAGCCATGATACGCCCATGAAGTATTATTGCACATCTGGGCCGGTGTATCTACTACCAGTACTACAATCACTCTCAGACAAGGTCCCCCAAATTCTCAAATCTAATAGATCCCGCATTATCGGTCAAGCTCCAACAACTGCCCCATCGCCACAATACTGCATTACTGTAGCTTTTTTACAAATACTTTAATGGAATATGCTCTAATAAACTCATAGCACTTGTGCCCATACCTCATACTCATGCATACATACTCCCGACTAACACGACAAACAACAAAATCCCACCACTTCCCTGTCGAGCTCCTTAGATGCTGGAAGATATTCTACTCTGATAATTCCTTACTCGGATCGATTATACGGTTAAATGGCGTCTGCGCCTCGGAGATAGTTTTACTAGAATATTGCTCATATTTTATTGGGACGTATATAATATTTTATTTATTTTATTATATATATACGGCATAATCGCGTTGACACACCGGTTCTCGTCAGATCACTGAGGTTAAGAAACGTTGAGCCTGGTTAGTATGAGATGGGTGACCATCTGGGAATTCTAGGCGCTGTATTTGCTCTCCGCTTATCTCGGCATTTGTTTCCAATTGTCCTGAACATACACTTCACTTGCCACTGGTATTTAACAATGTTGACTCAGGAGAAGTGTGGTTGGAGATTGCGCACCTCCCGCCACAAAAATTTCACGCACAGGCACCCTACGGTGGGTATCCATAGTCTGTCAAAAGACTGAAGGAAGCCTTTTATTTATATATATATATATATATATATATATATATATATATATATATATATATATATAAAGCTGAATGTGTGTGTCTGGTCACGAATAGGCTCCTATATGGTAGACTATTAAAAAAAAAAAAAACTGATTGCATATAATGATAGATGTATCGAGACACAGAAATGGGTATGTTTGATCTGGCAGAACGGTGGTTCATTAAAATTGTGGGGTCTGCGTTCGCGCCCGGTCCACAACGTATGGAAATAAATTTAAAAATTAAAAAGTTTACAAGTGTTTTTAATATAGATGTACATAAAAATACTTTGATAAGTATGTTTTAACTTAAATAGGGATGATATAATAAAATTGTGGGGTCTGCGTTGGCGCCTGACCGCCATAGAATGGAAATAGGCACACACTTTAATAAAGACTTTTTATATCTATCTGCGTAAGTATACTTTGATAATTATGTTTCAGTTTGAAGAAATAGGGTATAATAAAATTATGGAGTGTTCGTTCGCACCTGACCTCCATAGAATGGAAATATGTCACAAAGTTTAACAAGTGTTTTTAATATAGATCCACAGAATATTGTGATAAGTGCTTCAGTGTGAACAGGTATGGTATAATAAATTATGGGGTTTATCTATCTTATTTTTAGTTTCATATTTTGCTTTGGTTTTGATACCCCCAAATTCAACCCAAATTTATAAACCTTCCTTTTCACAAGCTATCATACTTTCATAAATCAGAGTCCATTTTCTGTAGGCTGTTTTTGAACCCAGACAACGACGGGTACTTTGCTAGTATATATATATATATATATATATATATATATATATATATATATATATATTCACATAACACCAAAAGATAGAAGAAGTGCGGAGACATGGCTTTGGAAATCGTTTTACCCAAATACGATGCTCAGCATGTTTAAAATATACCTTTTGTTGTAAAAATATAATGGATAAACATCCGAAGAAGTTGATAGGGATAGGATAATTTTATGGAAACATAAATCGGAAAATTGCCTACTCATCAATGAAACAGCAGTAATGGAAAAAAATCCCGGAAATAAACGAAGGTTATAAAAAAGAAAACGCGAGTCTTTGAATTTTCAAAAAAATTTACATATATATATATATATATATATATATATATATATATATATATATATATACACACAAACGAGGGCCTTCCAAAAGTAACGCATCCTATTTTATTCCGCTCTAATGGATCAGAAGAGATTGCAAATTACATAGTTATGATGACTGAACTTATGCATTCATAACTTGAAGGTTTCAACATTCTTTTGCAGATGTTGACGATGTGAGACTCTCAGAAAGCAACTCCTGCTGTGGACGCGCGCCAGAAACAGAGATACGTCATTGAATTCTTCGCAAAATGCATTGAGAATGACTATGTAGAAAAAAATTCGGGAATACAAAAGGTTGCTCGTTTTAATAGCATCACCCCCACCTTCGTAGCTCTTCAATTTTTTGAGTTAATTAACACGAAGTTTTACTTTTGATATGCCCCCCCCCATACTCGAACAACAGAAATTATTCAAGTATTCGAACAATAGAAACTATCTCTTTAGCACCTTTATCTTTTATTTGTCACACTGCTTGGAATGTTCTAAGCTGTGTTTTATAGATTGATTATAATGATAGAGGTCACAGGGATCTCCGTACCATCCCGCTGCCTGCCCAACTTTTTGTCGAACTATATTCATACAAACCTCTCTCCATATGTAGCAAAATTTAGATGCGTTGTGAGAATAATGTAAACAGCAATATTTTCTACGTTTAGTTACAATTAAGTAAAGCAGAAAATTCCACAGGAAATTAAAACTGAAGAGTTAAATTGAGGCAAAGCAGCGTTGTGTTAGAAAGTCCGTGATAGGAAAAATAGAGTCACCTCCCCTGATAAATTTATCGTAAAAGTGATCGGCGCCAGCATGTAGAAAAGCTATGTTTTTTAGTTGATTGAATAATTAATTTTACATAAGGTTTGTATGAGTAGGCTAGGCTGCATGAGTGTATTCAGTAAATCTGCGTGGTTTATATTCGGAACTAAAGTGTGACTTACCAACGGACACATTTTCGGAAAAACATGATCTCTTAGTTGAATCCATATAATCATGCCGTTTCACGAAAGCAGATTTCATAAAAGGATGACGAAAATGATAGCCAAAACATAAGTCAGACATACGAACCTACGGACAGAATCCCTTATGGAAATACTTAGTCTCATGTACAATAATTTGCGTCTATTTAATCTTAACACATCATAATGAAAACGCTATTTTAAAGGGAAGAGTGACCGACCGAGGGATATTGATGCTAGAATGTATCTTTGTATCCCTTGCATCTGTTGTCTTTTTTATGTAATTATCAATAGAGTCATTTGATAAAGGGACTCACCGGGGAGTCAACGGATGGTAATCGGGTATTTGATAGGCGGGGAGGGGGAGGAGATTGCTAAAGAAAACAAAGGCGGCGCTTCTATCCGGGCGACCCAATCCTTGTATCTGGTTCTACACCATTACGCAATGAACGAACACTCAAAGAAGAAACGGTCTTTCTTCGAGGGACAATGAAGCTAACAAAAGCTTGTATTAAGCAAACAATAACAATTTTACTATAAGGAAGACACGGTGTCTGCTGTAAGCAAAGGCAGATATATGTAAAAATGCAGTCATGCACCGGTATACAGTTATTATACCAGTCTTTATTTAATGGGCTAAACTTAGTCCCTATTGATACTGAGGGATAACACCTTTCTTTGAATATCCTGAATTTGAACCCTGTAGATGAATTAATGATTTTATTTAATAACGGCATAACCTATACACTCACCTTAAAGTAACGTTTACACAATGTGCGTGTGTGTGTGTGTGTGTGTGTGTGTGTGTGTGTGCGGATGGTGAATTAACGATGTTTTGACATTGCCCAAATGCTGAAACTCGATTTGTTTACACAAAGAGCATCGCTTAATACGCTGCCCAAGATAAGGAGCATTATAGTCATCCACATACAGTACTATTTCGCTGTATCACAGCTTATCAGTGCGGCTAGAAGGCAACTACCTCATGCCTGGATTGAGACCCGACCGCCCAAACGACAGTCAACCATTATTGGCTTTGCGGCTAGTAAATTACCGATGTTTTGACATCGTCCAAATGTCGAATCTCGGTTTGTTTATACGAAGAGAGTCGCTTAATACGCTAATGGCTGTTTGTATATCACTTCCCAATATGCTCCACTAAAGATAGAGGGCATTATATATATATATATATATATATATATATATATATATACACTCCTATAAATTTGTGTTTTGTGTGTATTGCTATTCATATTAAAAACCCTTTTTCTAATTATTTAAAACAGAATACAACTTTCTTATATATGAGTTGTTAAATTGCATTGATCTGCAAAAAATCTAACTGACTTGTACATTTTTTAAACATCAATTTTAATTTCCTATTAGTGTTTTCGGTTTTCTTGTGGAATTATCAGAGAAATATAAGGACCTTTAAATAGGCGGCTATTCAGAGATAAGTTCCGCAAATACCATTCTATCTTTTTTTTCCCACTTTTATTTCTCCAAAATTCAAGTTTACATTTTCACCTTTCTTTTTGCTGGTGTCATACTATATTTGCTTCCAAATATCATTGGGAGAATCCCAATATTATAACAAAAAAAAAAAAAATACAAAAAAAAACAAACAAACAAACAAAAAGCAAACAATGGTTTACAATTACGTTAGCAGAAAAAGGTCAGATGGGTAGATTATAATAATTATTATCTTTCGTAGAATTTCGCAAAACAATTATGGGAATCGATCGATTCAGAAAAGAGCCATGCCAGCGAGATAATTGACCAGAATTCAGTTTAAAATTGCAAGCAGACGACATAGATGTGAAAAAGTTAACGACATTACAGATAGAAATCAACTGTAATAGTCATATATACACACAAACACACATTAGAACATAAAAAATACACACACGATTAATACAAGTCTTCATCTAATCACGTTGACAAATCGATTCTCATTAAATCAAAGTTAAGGACGCTAAGCCTGAACAGTACAAAATGGGTTACTATTTGTGAATACCAGGTGCTATATGTATTGCACGCTTATTTCGACATTGTTTCCAGTTGTCCTGAACTTCTCCTTGCCACTGAATTTAAGCATTGCCGATTCGGGATAAGTGTGGCTGGAAATTGCGCAACCATAGCTTTACCTTACAAGTAATCACGTAGCTACCCTTAAAGAGCGTGTCTATTGTCTTTCGATATTGAATGGACGCGATATATCTAATGAATGCCGGGGGTACATCAGCCGAAACGTTGTGATTACGACAATAGAGTCGAGAATTGCAGTACAAATAATACAAATTATTAATCCTTATTTCACAAGTTTCTAAAGATAAGCGATTGTTTATATATACATATGTTTTTTTTAACGAGAAATACGGTTAAATGGTTTTCTGATTAAAAATAAGCTTCCAGGCAAAGTCGCCATTTAACCGTATTTATCGTTAAAAATCAACAAGAAATCTAAGATTATAAACGATAAAAATCAACAGTAAAATCATCTAGTTCATGGCGTAACGGTTAAACGCGTCGGACTGTGATACACATGATCTGGAGTTCGATTCCTAGACACAGTCAAGCTACACTGACGAGAAGTAGTTACCCCGAAACATACATATACATAAATTACTGTTTTAAAAGATATATATATATATATCTTTTATGTAACGACGCGAAAAAACACTCGAGGATGAGAGTTAATGAGATGGAGGATTGTCCATTGAGTGGATGCAGCATCTTTATGGGGTTTGCAATAAGGCGTGGACATCGTGTTGCTGAAAAAGATTGACGAGATACAAAAAAAAAAAAAAAAAAAAAAAAACTTGGGTAATATGTTTTTTAAACTATAGCTTCATCGTTTATCAAGGCCCGGAAGCCACTCAACGATAAGGGTATACGAGTGTCAGGTGAGAAAACACCGTGATGATTGGTGATGGTGGAAATTAGGTAGAAATTAATTATTTAAGAGAATGGCGCAGCAAGATCTTTTTACATTAGACTTGAAAACGACCATGCTATAATCAGCCGGGAAGCAGCTCTGCGGTACTTTGTTCCAAAGTTTTTGCGGAAATAAACTATACTCATGGAACCTTCATTTAGTTTGAGGTGCATATAGAGAGTGAAGCAAATTGTTGACTTAACGTTACCCATTTCTACACACGTAGACCCAACACGTTGTATGCAGTCTACGTCGCAAAAGAGACCAAGACAATGAATAACTCTAGCTCACTTTATTTTTGTAACAACGACATTCATTTCCGGGTCATTCCTCGAATCAAGTCTGATCGTGCTCCTTCTCGCTGACCTCTGGCCTACGTTTCTAACATGATCTCGTGCGTCATTCACGTCTTGCATGTGATCGTCTTGAACGTGCTCTCTCTAGTTTTTATAGTGTTTTTCTTTACAG